>NC_088405.1:59070166-59367666 GCF_034236695.1 Oncorhynchus nerka | reverse complement strand
AATATACACATTTTGTTGGGTTACAATCTGTCAGATAATTGACACAAAAATTAGTTGTTTGCCACTTGGTGGAAATCAGTTACCACTTGTTGCCCTCTTGTAATATTAAAACATCTTAGTAGTATTATAGAGAGTTTAGAAACGGGTGAGTTCCTTGCAGGTTTGCAGAAACACATCCGAATGATAAGCAGTGCAGTTTGACTAGGTAACACCAGAGGGCACTCTAGACCTTTATTCGTGAGTTGCAGTGTCGCTACACTAAAGAATTGCATGACTTTATGCACCTCCTTCCAGTAGATCTGACAATGAATGGGAGGTTGATTGGGTGTGCTGACAAGTGTGGGCTGTTTCATTCCTCAACTCTCAGGAGAGGTTTTTCGATAAAGCTCCTGAATGCCCGCGTGTTAGTCAGAACCTGCATGCTCGTTCTCCCCCCCCACCCGCACCTCGATGTGATCTTGCTGCTGTTTGTGTGTCAGTGCCGTGCGCGTATGTTTTGTGTTTGTGTGAGAGAAGGCTTATCAGATCAACTTATCAGATCACAGTTTGTCTGCTCATCCACTGTATACAGGACTTCTGTACTAACTGTTTTAACTACCTGTTCTTACTTGCATGTTGCATGCCGCTCTCCTTGCATCGCAGACGAAGAGAAAGGTAAACACACCCCTCTCCATATTGTTATGTCCTGCCTCTGTGCTTTTATCACTGTGAGCAGACATGGCGTCATTAGCATTTTAATGAAGTTCTCAGTGTTTCACTTTGATCGTCTTCACAACTCTCTTGTTTGTCACAGGGCAGCGGCATGTGCCGCTCTCATAGGCCAATGAAACAGGGAGATTACAGCACGCCTCAGTCAGAAGCCCAACTGTTCTATGTTCCCTAGTCAGTCACCCTCTTTAAGTGTCTGAGGAGGGTTCCTCAATGAAAAGCCACTCCTATCCACTCACATCACCCATCCACCAGATTTAAAGTCAATCTTGGTTTGCAGACCGAGGCTCGTGTTAATGCAAAGTCATTGTACTTTGGAATGATAGTCCCTGTAATCATGTACTGTGGATGAAGGACTTGTAGCTGTGAGAAAAATAACATTTGAAAAAGTAGCAGCAAAAAGGCTTTTAGCTAATGGGACTGTGGACAAATGAGAAAATGTTGGGTTTTTACCATTTGGAGGCCCAGTACCGTGCATGTCCTTTGTAGGCTACATTTCACTGTCCTGATGAGGGGATTATATACTTTTATACCATCGCAGCGGTGTTAGCCTGGGGCACGGTCGATCAAACCCATACATACACCTCCTATTCCAGTAACTGTAGTCTCCTGTCGTGGATAGAAGCTGTATGGTTGTTGGCAGAGGGGATAATGGTGCTACTTTTGTGCGTCTCAGCCGGTAGGAAGCAGTTTGCACGTCACGAGTGGGCGCAGAAGGCTGCCTACCTGCTGGGCTGCACCCTGGAAGAGCTCTCCTCCTCGATCTTCAAGCACCAGGCCAAAGGCACCCTGCCCAGAGCCAGCTCTATACGCCAGGGGACAGACGATGCAGCAGGAGAAGCTTCAGGTACACCTGGGACTATGCACGCACACCAGCTCATCACCTAGAGGAGATGACACACGTCTCTGAACGTTAAAGCTTATCTTAGTAATGACTACCACAGAAACAGAGTGGTTATTGATAGGTAGGTATAACAAAAATATATCAGGACAATTTTAGAAGTCCTCCATGCATTGCCCTTGAAATGATAATTGCATTCCATTGATTTTTTTCAACATGTACAGTACCTCTGGGAGTTTTATCAGAGGTTGACGTGCACAGTTCGAAGGACATATAGGCAGAACCGTATCACAGTAAAAATGGACAGTTAGCCTTTATTTTACCTTGCCCTCCTTCCCACCTTGCCCTCCCTCCCACGTTGTCACATATAAGACATGGTTGTGATTCACCTGTCTTCCTCTCACACCATCTCTGAGATTGAAGGGCAATAGCACTAGGCTTAGCTGGTTCCCTGCAGTTCTCCCATTTTCAAATCAAACACTTACTGGAGTGAGCAGAGTATTCCGTGCCTCTGCTGTGATGTATGCGGTCTGATCTGATGACAGGCATATTGCTGTAAATTTGTTTCTCTTCTCACCTGTTCTATCACCAGGTTCCAAGACCACAGCCATGGAGTGTTTAGAAGCCATGGCATCTGGGCTGTACTCGGAGCTCTTCACCCTCCTCGTCTCCCTCATCAACAGGTTAGTCACTACTTTACCAGAGATGGAGGGAGATGACGCACGGACACCACTACAGCTGGCCTCTCTGTTTAGAGTCTGCTGCCTTGTACTTGTTGTCTTGCTGAATTATTTTGTTGTTGGTTGTCTTCCTGTGTGTGTGTGTGTGTCAGGGCTCTAAAGTCCAGCCAGCACTCTCTGTGCTCCCTGCTCATCGTGGACACCCCGGGCTTTCAGAACCCTCGCCTGGCCAAGCGGGAGCGAGGAGCCACCTTTGAAGAGCTCTGCCATAACTACACCCAGGAGCGCCTGCAGACACTGTTCTATCAGCGCACCTTTGTACAGGAGCTAGAGAGATACAAAGAGGTATATTAATATGCATCACACATCCACTAACACACGCACACACACTAATGCACAAAAACATTAATGCACACACACACACACACACACACACACACACACACACACACACACACACACACACACACACACTAACACATACATATACACACACTAAAACACATGCACTAACATACATACACACACACTAAAACACATGCACTAACATACATACACACACACTAAAACACATACACTGACGCACACCCTAACATACAGACACTAACATACACACACACTAAAACACATACACTAACACACACACACTTTAAAGCGTCAATCAGCAGTTAAAACAATAACAAAGCATTTTCCCCGCCCCTGTTTGGGTAAAAAGCTGAGGGATGGGACTGGAGAAATGTAACCACTCTCAAATTCATAGACAGAGCTATGGATGCAAGGACAGACCATTCATGATGTTTTAACCATGTTTTGAGGCTATATAGTGTTTCTTTACATTTACAAACCTTGGAGTATAACAAGCTTATATTTTGGGTTCTGATGGGGTACAACAGTTGAACTAAGCTCATGAGGTATTTATAAGTTATGTGCTACATAAATCATTGGGTGCATATCATAAATAAATAAGTAAGAAAAAATTGAACTCCTGGGGACCCTAAGGGGTGCACGTTTTGGTTATTGGCCTAGCCTGACACAACTGATTCAAATAATGAAAGCTTGACGATTAGTTGATTTATAGGAATCAGCTGTGTAGTGTTAGGTGAAAAAACAAAACGTGTTCCCCTTGGGGTCTCCAGGACCGAGTTTAGGAAACCCTGATGTAGCAGCTGCTGATTCAAACTTAAAGGCAGGGATCTTCAACTAGATTAAGATGCGGGGCAATTCTCTCTTGAGTGGATGGTCAGGGGGCGGAGCATAATTACAAAACATGTGTATACTGCAAATTGACTACAAGTAGCCCAAACAGATTTAGTGTTTGATTCAAACGTAATCATTTCAAACCTTGCTTATGTTTGTACTGTATATCTCTCTATTATGCGTGGGAATACTTTGGAACATGTATTTTCAAATAAGTTAATTATTTGGAGTTGATTTGCTAGTGTTTTTCCAGTCCTTTATGTCCAGCAATAAAACAAATATTAGAGTTTTTTTTTTCTCAGAGAACTTGGGGGGGCAAATCCGAACCGCGGGCCGCCAGTTGTGGAACCCTGCTTTAAGGATTCAAATATACATACTCCCATAGAATCCATACCTCAGGACAGAAAATCTGCACTATTCCTGCCTGTAAGCCATGGCAAGTTAGAGCTACATAGAGCTCATGGTTTCCTCCCTCTCATTAATAGTGTCACACAGTGAGCCTATATAATGGCCATATGATTGCCATTTCTCCTCCCCTGCCGAGCCCAAAGCGAGGTCACTCATCACTGGCTGTGTGAACTGGGCTGAGCTGCACAGCAGTGGAGCTGCTCGCTCGACGAGGATGAATAACTCCCCACTCTCTAACTCCCTCTCTTCTCATAGCAGGATACTAGACTATACACCCATCATAATAGGGCGGAAATATCCCTGCCAACACTCTGTCCTAACCAATGTATGTCTAATCACTCCCATTGTAAAAACACAATGCTTTCACTTTCATAGCCTGTAGCCATTTAACAGCAATTTATGAGCAGTTTCCAACATTGTATTACTATTTATTATGTTATTATGTCTATACTGTAGGTGATGATGAACTAATCCCTATAGTAGAAAACTTCAAACTTGGCGCCCTGTCTTCAGACTTATGTCGTTGTCATTGGTTACTAACCCCCCCCCCCCCCCCCCCTCATCACCCCTCTAGGAGAACATAGAGCTTCCATTAGATGACATGGAACCTAGCACCTCTCTGTCTGTAGCTGCAGTAGACCAAGCGTCAAGTCAAGCACTGGTAAGGACACTCCTTTTAATACCTATATTCACACGAGTTTACCTGGTTACAGAGTTTACGGCCATGGCAGTGTCACGCTGTACAGCAGTACTCTCTGTCTCCACCTTTGTGTGCGATTTCTCTTTAGTAATGGCACATTCCAGAGCATCATTATCTAAACTCTCTTCTGAAGCTCTTGCCACTTTGTTTTGTAGTCCTGACACCCTGCCTATCTCGCTGCCCACACCGTTTGTACCGTGCACTGCTATGCACATATAATTACATACGTCCTTTGGGACTTACAATGAGTCAGTTGTATGCATTTTTGCAGATTTGAGAGTTTTCTGTTTATTGTAAACATTTTCAGTGAGCATAATATACGAATGCTTCTGTAGAGGAATCAACAGGGAGAGGGTTGAAGGAAAAGGCAGACATTTCATCCAGTAAACAAAGACTAGAAAACCCACTCGGGTGGAAGAAAACAAAATCTGTGTTTTGCTTCTCCTCCAGTGTGTGTGCCATGGAAACCAAAAATGACAAGGTGTTGAGAGTGTCATGGTCGGCGGTGTAATAGGTTGGTTTGAGTGCTCTACCTTTTAAGGGGTCCTGGCCCTGCTGGAGCTGTCATCAAAAGCACTGAACCAGGGTATAGCAGATGGCTGCAGAAGGCCAAAGCCTTTGAAGGCTGACAAAAACAAAAGAATGGGACAGCACAGCCCACGCTCTTAGAGATCACTCTCTGTTGATGTCGAGACACTAGGATGAAAGCTGACAGTTGGATTTACACTGACACTTCAAATGTTGTCCCCTGACATAAAAGACTCAGTACCCATGGGTTCACTGGGGTCTGTTTGCTTGCTGTGAAGGCTTTTAGCGAGGCCCAGGAACAGGTTTTACTGTGTACTTGTATGTCTAACAGAGAGCTTTTATATGGCTTTGCTGAGCTTTTTCTAGGTCTAAAAGGCCATTGCACTCAACACTACTACAGTAGTTATCATTCTCTATTGATAATAACAATGTGCTAACACTGATAAAAAGCATTTTCTTCAGATTCTACCAGTAGGTGGGTATACACTGTATATTCTTGAATTCAGAAAGAGCCATTTGAAGAGAAAAAGGGGTTAGAGTTCAATTATACCAAAAACTCAATTGCGGCCAGCATTCTAGTGGTAATTTCTGAAGTGGCCTGTTTAGAGCAGGCTTCCTGAACGCTCCAGTGCTCTCTGAGCTATTACTCGGATATTAGGCCTAACAAGAGTCATGGCTAATGGCCTGTCCCTCTCTGCTGTCTGGACCTTAAAAAAACCAGACTCCAATTGCTTTATGAAAAAAAACTGTTGTATTTTTTTGTGGTTGTTATTTAATAAAAAGCATGAACCTGAAAGCAGTGTTTCACTGTATTGTCAGCGGGGTATTTTGGTGCTAAATATGGTAAACTGACTCCTTTGCACTATTTTGTGTCAGTGTTTGTTGTGGAAATAGTCCGGAGAGTTGGGAGTTGTTGTGGTATTCCAGGTGAAAGCCTTACAACAAATGCTGATGAAATTTCCTCAGGCTTACGGAATGATTCACACAAAGTAGATGGTTAGATGATCAGAGCTGACTTCGCTTCAGGCCTTGGAGTTTGAGTAGGAGTGGGCTGGCTGGCTGGCTGGGTGTGTTTGCTAAAGTGAGTCAGTATGTGTAGGCTGAAAAGGAAACGGATGCCCAGTTAGTCTGTTTGTGTGTATTTTGGTGAGACTGTTGATTCTACAACCATCTGAAGGACTGAAAATGTGTCAAGAGTACAGTAGATGTTATCTATTCAGTGAGGTGAGGGGTTGGAAGCGAGTCTGACCTGTGGGTGTGCCAGGTGCGGACGCTGAGGACTGATGAGGCGCGGGGCCTGTTGTGGCTGATGGAGGAGGAGGCTCTGCAGCCTGGGGGTTCTGAGGACACTCTACTGGGACGTCTCTTCAGCTACTACGGCCCTGCCGAGGGCGAGAGCAAAGGTACAGAGACACACACGCCTCACAAAAAAATCCAGTACTATTGTTATACTTCAAATATGATTTATTTTGACTGAATATTTATTTTAATTAAAATAGACACTAACCTACCCTTATCACACCTACTATGCCTACCAATCTCATTTTATATCATCCAATCTTGTCTTAATACTACTTCTCCAAAATAAATCAATAGTAATTCAACAGAGGGGCAGAGATTCACAGGAAGCCCATCTCTGCGGCCAACTCTAGCACCCCTGGAATGGCTTCCAGTTTCTCTCTTCATCAGAAAACAGCAACTTGTTGCCTGAGGTCACACGCTGATCATAGAACTCCCTCCTCGCTTTACTGTAAAATTCAACCTTGCACCTCACCGCCATGTGCTTGTGGAACAGCCTGCGTTTCTCCTGTTCAGGCCAGTGCTGCTTGTGCAACAGCCTGCGTTTCTCCTGTTCAGGCCAGTGTTGCTTGTGGAACAGCCTGCGTTTCTCCTGTTCAGGCCAGTGCTGCTTGTGCAACAGCCTGCGTTTCTCCTGTTCAGGCCAGTGCTGCTTGTGGAACAGCCTGCTTTTCTCCTGTTCAGGCCAGTGCTGCTTGTGGAACAGCCTGCGTTTCTCCTGTTCAGGCCAGTGCTGCTTGTGGAACAGCCTGCGTTTCTCCTGTTCAGGCCAGTGCTGCTTGTGGAACAGCCTGCGTTTCTCCTGTTCAGGCCAGTGCTGCTTGTGGAACAGCCTGCGTTTCTCCTGTTCAGGCCAGTGCTGCTTGTGGAACAGCCTGCGTTTCTCCTGTTCAGGCCAGTGCTGCTTGTGGAACAGCCTGCGTTTCTCCTGTTCAGGCCAGTGCTGCTTGTGGAACAGCCTGCGTTTCTCCTGTTCAGGCCAGTGCTGCTTGTGGAAGCGGAAGCTGGTCATATTTAGGGACTGGGACTTCCAGTCGCACTCACAATGCCAGATATCTGAGAAATTCACTCATAAAACCAGTTCTATATGTACCTAAGTGCATTCTAAACATACACTGAACAAAAATGCAAACGCAGCATATAAAGTGTTAGTTTCATGAGCTGAAATAAAAGATCCCAGAACTGTTCCAAATTCACAAAAAGCGTATTTCTCTAAATTTGTTTACATCCCTGTTAGTGAGCATTTCTCCTTTGCCAAGATAATCCATCCACCTGACAGGTGTGGCATATCAAGGAGCTGATTAAACAGCATGATCATTACACAGGTGCATCTTGTGCTGGGGACAATAGAAGGCCACTCTAAAATGTGCAGTTTAGTCACACAACACAATGCCACAGATCTCAAGTTTTGAGGGACTGTGCAATTGGCATGCTGACTGCAGGAATGTCCACCAGAGCTGTTGCCAGATAATGAAATGTTAATTTCTCTACCATAAGCCGCCTCCAACGTCGTTTTAGAGAATTTGGCAGTTCGTTAAACTGGCCTCACAATCGCAGACCACGTGTAACCCCGCCAGCCCAGGATCTCCACATCCGGCTTCTTCACCTGCAGGATCGTCTGAGACCAGCCACCCGGCCTGCTTTTATTTTATTTATTTCACCTTTATTTAACCAGGTAGGCTAGTTGAGAACAAGTTCTCATTTGCAACTGCGACCTGGCCAAGATAAAGCATAGCAGTGTGAACAGACAACACAGAGTTACACATGGAGTAAACAATTAACAAGTCAATAACACAGTAGGAAAAAAAGGGGGAGTCTATATACAATGTGTGCAAAAGGCATGAGGTAGGCGAATAATTACAATTTTGCAGATTAACACTGGAGTTATAAATGATTAGATGGTCATGTACAGGTAGAGATATTGGTGTGCAAAAGAGCAGAAAAGTAAATAAATAAAACAGTATGGGGATGAGGTAGGTGAAAATGGGTGGGCTATTTACCAATAGACTATGTACAGCTGCAGCTATCGGTTAGCTGCTCAGATAGCTGATGTTTGAAGTTGGTGAGGGAGATAAAAGTCTCCAACTTCAGCGATTTTTGCAATGAAATGCAATGATGAAATACTGAGTATTTCTGTCTGTAATAAATAAATAATTTTGATTGGCTGGGCCTGGCTCCCCAGTGGGTGGGCCTGGCTCCCCAGTGGGTGGGTCTATGTCCTCCCAGGCCCACCCATGGCTGCGCCCCTGCTTAGTCATATGAAATCCATAGATTAGGGCCTAATTTATTAATTTCAATTGACTGATTTCCTTATGAACTGTAACTCAGTAAAATTGTTGCATGCTGTTTTTTTCTGTTCAGTATAGAATGTCGATAATACACAAAAATAAGCAATTAACCAAATACTGATAAGAAAAAACTATTTGATAGGAAGATATCGATGCTCCTGTGCCATCCATAGTACAGACTGGTTAAATTGCTGGGTGTAGAAACTCATTTTGTAAAATTATATGCCATTTAGCAAATGCTTTTATCCAAAGCGACATACAGTCATGCGTGCGTACATTTTATGTATGGCTGGTCCCGGAAATGGAACCTACTACCCTGGCATTACAAGTGTCATGCTCTACCGATTTAACAATTGAAAATGTTGGATAGCAGAAACAAGTTGCACGTCTAGTTTTGAGGTTGTTGCCACCAAAACGGATTTTCTAAATCAGCATTGGTGCCTATCAACCAACTGTTCTAACGTTCTTAATTCTACAAACATTTGATATCATCATTTTCAAATGTACAGTGCCTTGCGAAAGTATTCGGCCCCCTTGAACTTTGCGACCTTTTGCCACATTTCAGGCTTCAAACATAAAGATATAAAACTGTATTTTTTTGTGAAGAATCAACAACAAGTGGGACAAAATCATGAAGTGGAACGACATTTATTGGATATTTCAAACTTTTTGAACAAATCAAAAACTGAACAATTGGGCGTGCAAAATTATTCAGCCCCCTTAAGTTAATACTTTGTAGTGCCACCTTTTGCTGCGATTACAGCTGTAAGTCGCTTGGGGTATGTCTCTATCAGTTTTGCACATCGAGAGACTGACATTTTTTCCCATTCCTCCTTGCAAAACAGCTCGAGCTCAGTGAGGTTGGATGGAGAGCATTTGTGAACAGCAGTTTTCAGTTCTTTCCACAGATTCTCGATTGGATTCAGGTTTGGACTTTGACTTGGCCATTCTAACACCTGGATATGTTTATTTTTTAACCATTCCATTGTAGATTTTGCTTTATGTTTTGGATCATTGTCTTGTTGGAAGACAAATCTCCGTCCCAGTCTCAGGTCTTTTGCAGACTCCATCAGGTTTTCTTCCAGAATGGTCCTGTATTTGGCTCCATCCATCTTCCCATCAATTTTAACCATCTTCCCTGTCCCTCCTGAAGAAAAGCAGGCCCAAACCATGATGCTGCCACCACCATGTTTGACAGTGGGGATGGTGTGTTCAGGGTGATGAGCTGTGTTGCTTTTGCGCCAAACATAACGTTTTGCATTGTTGCCAAAAAGTTCAATTTTGGTTTCATCTGACCAGAGCACCTTCTTCCACATGTTTGGTGTGTCTCCCAGGTGGCTTGTGGCAAACTTTAAACGACACTTTTTATGGATATCTTTAAGAAATGGCTTTCTTCTTGCCACTCTTCCATAAAGGCCAGATTTGTGCAATATACGACTGATTGTTGTCCTATGGACAGAGTCTCCCACCTCAGCTGTAGATCTCTGCAGTTCATCCAGAGTGATCATGGGCCTCTTGGCTGCATCTCTGATCAGTCTTCTCCTTGTATGAGCTGAAAGTTTAGAGGGACGGCCAGGTCTTGGTAGATTTGCAGTGGTCTGATACTCCTTCCATTTCAATATTATCGCTTGCACAGTGCTCCTTGGGATGTTTAAAATTTGGGAAATCTTTTTGTATCCAAATCCGGCTTTAAATTTCTTCACAACAGTATCTCGGACCTGCCTGGTGTGTTCCTTGTTCTACATGATGCTCTCTGCGCTTTTAACGGACCTCTGAGACTATCACAGTGCAGGTGCATTTATACGGAGACTTGATTACACACAGGTGGATTGTATTTATCATCATTAGTCATTTAGGTCAACATTGGATCATTCAGAGATCCTCACTGAACTTCTGGAGAGAGTTTGCTGCACTGAAAGTAAAGGGGCTGAATAATTTTGCACGCCCAATTTTTCAGTTTTTGATTTGTTCAAAAAGTTTGAAATATCCAATAAATGTCGTTCCATTTCATGATTGTGTCCCACTTGGTGTTGATTCTTCACAAAGAAATACAGTTTTATATCTTTATGTTTGAAGCCTGAAATGTGGCAAAAGGTCGCAAAGTTCAAGGGGGCCGAATACTTTCGCAAGGCACTGTAATTGCGTTCTAATGAATAGAATCACCATGGCAAAGCAATAAAATGAGTTTCAAATCTACACTGTCACTCTTATCGACCAGACATTCTACATTCAAACATTCTACCAAATGTCCTTTGGATGATTTTTATGATTCAGAATTGCATCATCAGGTAAAGTCAGTTTTACTTTGAACCCACCCAATACACTAGCCTGGTCCCAGATTAGTTTGTGCTTTTGCCTCCTGCGTTGTGATTGTCAAGCCAAACAATTGCATGGCAATTCCATAAGGAGTTGGGAAGAGAGCATTAACAGACTGGCAGTCCGGCTACCAATGCAGTGGCAGAGTTGGAAGATTACTTTAACAGAACTGCACTAATCACCCAGATATGGCGTGGTATGCAATTTGCCACTCTGTTTCTATTATTCTTCACTGTAAAACGATGGGGAGAAAACTATAGCAGCAAACAGTGTTTATGTTCAAAGAATTCTCTGTTTTCTAAACTGCCATAATTCTAAAATGATTTTACTGCAAAAACACAAAAAACTACAGGTTTAATAGAAAATATATTGTCTGCTCAAAGGTGACAATGATTTGTTGTTTTTCTTCTTTTTCACATAATGTTCATTACCACACATACTGTAGACATCCATACACGCAAACATTGGCATACATAATTGTTATCAACTCCTTTATCCTCTCTACTGGTCAGGTCACACCTTGCTGTTGAAGAGTGAGAGACTACATCACTTCCTGCTGGGCCACAGCCATGGTACAGACTGGGTGGAGTATGACGCCCGTGGTTGGCTGAGCCATGCTAAACAGAACCCTATCTCGACCAACGCAGGGAGTCTCCTACAGGACTCCCAAAAGTAACACCCATCCCACATAATGTTTTAGCTTGATTAGCAACACTTGCAATAGACATTTCTGACCGTGTTGGATTTGTCGCTCTCCTCTCTAGGAAGAACATCAGCGGTCTGTTTATGAGTCGAGGCGGTGGGGCCACCATCCTGTCAGGCTCCATTGCTGGCCTCGAGGGCGTTTCCCAGCTGACCTTGCGGCGTGCCACCAGCATGAGGAAGACCTTCACCACTGGGGTGGCAGCCGTCAAGAAGAAGTCCCTCTGCATCCAGATCAAACTACAAGTGGTGAGAGGCTAGGGGCCATCTGCAGGGGCCAGGTCTGGTCGAGGGACTGTGAGAGGGAGAGCGATCGAGAGGGCCCCAAATAACTTATTATATTTTCACTTCTGTTCATGTTTCATTATGTGTATATCCATGTGGTGTTGGGCCACAAGCCCCTAATTTAAATCCTATACACGAGCTGATTTAGTAAATTGAGTCTTTTAATTAGCATTGCCTAATGTACGCCCTCCCTCTGAGAGAGGTGTTCACACAGTGTTTGGGGCGGCAGGTAGCCTAGTGGTTAATAACGTTGGGCCAGTAACCTAAAGGTTGCTGGTTCGAATCCCCAAGGCAACTAGGTGAAACATCTGCCTATGTACCCTTGAGTAAGTCACTTAGTCCTAATTGCTCCTGAAAGTCACTCTAGATAAGAGCGTCTGCTAAATGTATAATCTATCTTCCTATGTTTTTGCTGTGTTATAACAGCTTTAAAGGGTAGGAGCTAGAAGCCGTCCCAGTGCAGGGTCTAGGCATTAGATTTCCTGGTCCAGAGTACATTTCTTAACTATACCATTTATTACAACTCAAGCTGATTATTTTCTAAGATTGCTTAATGTATGAAATGTGTGAGAGCCACTGTGTGGCGCCTTTTCATATGATTAAAGAGGTTTGGTCTGTCATTAAATTGGGCTACTCTCTCAGTGCACGGTGAGGCCTTGCCCTATCCTCTAGCCCTCTATCACTGTTATCATTTGAGTCCCAGCTAACCCTTCTCTCCTTCAGGATGCTCTGCTGGACACGGTAAGGAGGTCCAGGGTTCACTTTGTCCACTGCTTGCTGCCCAATGCTGATGCCCTGCGGGCGGGCAGAGGGGAGTTGGAGGCCCAGGGGGAGAGTGGAGACTCTGGCCTGATGCAGCTGGATGTGGCCCTGCTCCGGTCCCAGCTCCGCGGCTCCAAGCTGCTGGACGCCCTCAGAATCTACAGACAAGGTGAGAAGGCTGACAGAGCTAGAGGCTGTGGTTGTTAGATGAGGAAGGTCCTGACGGGTCTGACCTGCCTTTACTGGAGTCTGATTTCCTTCACAAACAAACCAAACGACCAACACTGCTCTACTGTATGTCACGTAGACTATGTGGTTAGAATAAATAGTTCTGTAAAAAATTGTAGTTCCGTAACCTTGCCCCCATGTCGTTGTCTTTACAGGATACCCTGATCACATGGTCTTCTCAGAATTCCGCCGCCGCTTCGATGTGCTGGCACCCCACCTGACCAAGAAACTTGGCCGCAACTACATAGTGAAGGATGAGAAGAGGGTCAGTCTATTTTTCTCTGTGTGTGTGTGTGTGTGTGTGTGTGTGTGTGTGTGTGTGTGTGTGTGTGTGTGTGAGCATAGCTGAGGTCTGTAGTGTTACATTAATAATCTGAAGAGGCCGTCTCCTTCCTGGCTGTCAGTAGCCCACTGACAGAGGAATAAACCTCCGTTAATCAGAGCCATTGTGATGACCTAATCAACATGGCAGAAGCAAAGACAGGAAGGAAAGGCCTTCTAATTGCACTGGGGTTTAGGGCTGAACTTATCAACTTTGTGAAATATATTGTCTACACTGGAGGCTGTCTGCCTGGTGGTTTTACCCTAATGATTTTCTTAGGATAGGAACTCTCCACTGCAATGTAAATGGTGAGAGGGCCTAAAAGTATTTTAGTGTGACCCAACCTGTGAAGGGAGGATTTCTAATGAGGGTTCCACTCTGAGGTTAACTATCAATGAGGGTCAATTGTGTATTGGTCCCCTGAAAGAGGAGCCAGGCTGAAGTGAAATGGTGGGGAAAAGAACACAAAAGCTACTCTTTACAGAAGAGTGTGAGAGACTGAGCGAAGGTGGTACAGAGAGAGAAAAGCAGTCAGTGTCTCGTAGCGGGGTTTCTGTGGAAACGGCGTCAGACAAAAGGCCCTCAGTGCTCGGGGCTGCAGCTCCTCTCACAGTGTAATCTAGATGGGGCCTTTCAGGCTGGGGGCTCAAGTGGACCTGTCCACACCACCCAGGGAAAGGGACGGTAGAGAGACACACAGAGACCGACCGTAACACAGAGAGGGAGAGCTGCAGGTGGTTCCCCTCTGCAGAGGCTGTATGTGTTCAAGGCTGCTATGGGGCCGAGACCACCATGGGGCCAGGAGGAACAAGCTTGGAGAAGGTGGATTCTGGAGGACGAGCTGTCTGGTCAGTTTTTGCCTCTCTCCCTGCACATGCTCTGTGTCCTTGAGAATAGAAGAGGAGAGGGTGGGAATCGGGCCGGATGTGTGAGGTAGAATGTGAAAGGACGACAGATCAGGATTCTGTCAATCTGTCTGATTAGAGGAGTGGTTGTTGGGATGCTGGGATTGTGTCAGTTGGCAGCTTGGCGGGACTGCTGTAGAGGGATAATCCGGGGGTAGAGGGGCAGGGAATGATCTGTGTGTTTGTGTGCGTTTCAAGGCGGTAGAGGAGCTGCTGGAGTCCCTGGACCTGGAGAAGAGCAGCTATCACATGGGACTGAGTAGGGTGAGTACCAATACTACCACAACATTAAAACACTTCACGCTTTGAATTAGTCACTGGTTAAACTACCTCTGTTCATATTACATTGAGTGAAAATGGGTTATAGAAACCCATGCATACAGTAGGTTTCTTCAACTTGTAGCTAAAGATTCCTCCTTTTTCGTTTTTCCTTGAGGAATCCCAGTAACAATTCTGAGAGAGAACGTTTTCATAATGTTACCCGTAATTTCCCCCTAATGTTTGGGGGTCTAGTTTTCCGTTAGTTAGGGGAACATTCTATCTTTGTTAGCAAAAAATGTTCTGAGAGCCTTTTTAGCATGCGTTTGTGTTAGGAGAACATTCCCTTAATGTCAAACAGAACTTATCTAACTAAGAACATGGTTACAATGTTAATGTTCTATGGGGACGTTGCAAGAACATGCGTGTCCAGTTTTCTGATGGTTTGAAGAATATTACATCAATGTTCTACCAAACATACACAGAACATGGTTGCCATGTTCTTAGGAAAATGTGTTTTTATTACACCTTGTAACTGTTGCCAAACCCATCAAGGCCCTGATGGGTGAACCACTGATCCATTCACAGCTCTTTTTCTGCCTGTTGGCATGGTTAGGGATACACACAGTGCTTTCAACGGTTTTTATTTTTTTAACCTTTATTTAACTAGGCAAGTCAGTTAAGAACAAATTCTTATTTTCAATGACGGCCTAGGAACAGTGGGTTAACTGCCTGTTCAGGGGCAGAACGACCTTGTCAGCTCGGGGGTTTGAACTTGCAACCTTCCGGTTACTAGTCCAACGCTCTAACCACTAGGCTACCCTGCCGCCCCCATACGTATTTGACACCACATAAATTATTACATTGTGCATGTTCATTTATACAGTAATTACTATATGTCCTTACCTGGGATTTGAACTCACAACCTTATGGTTCACGACGTTCATATATTTCTGCTATGTCACCATGTCTGTGTACATTATCAGTTATTTTTGACTATTGCAGGGGTGAAAGCAAGCTGGAATGGTCCGGTATGAACTACTGGCAAAATAAATAGTGGTGGAACGCTGTACCGGTAAAACATGAGCCTATCACAATAATGAAAACAGATTCCATGAAAACTGTATGCTATCACAGTATTTATCATTACCTCATGTCAGTCGCATGAACAATTTGTGAATAGTCTTGAAAACGTGTGGAATACGCTCAAAATGCGGTGTTTCAACGATAACACATTTTTGCCAAGGCAAAGATAAGTGGCCGAGACCAAGACACACATGGACAGCAGTGTATGCATCAATTGGAGTTACAAGACTTGTGTAGGAGGCTTAGTGTAGGAGGCTTAATGAATGACAATCACTGAATATCATTCATTTAGACGTGATGCCAGAATTATTTTAGTCCAGTAGCCTAATAGTTGGAATAGAAGTCTGGACACTGACTATAGGCCTCACATTGAGCCTATTACAATATTAACTTCTGAAGAATGAAGTGTTCCCGGGCCTACGTGCAATTTCTTTCAGCAGCATAAAAGCTGACCGTATTTTTATTCCTAACCACAAAAAATATGCATCCAAGACTAACTAAAATATCAGAAACATGCAGGATTGTTTGTCACAATTTTTTAAATTCCTTAAATCCGGTCATAATTATGTCATTTGGAATTATCCCTGGTTTTTAACATCCTCGCTCCGTGACAGAAGCAGAAATGTAAGAGAACTTTACCGATGTCAACTAGATTGTTGATGATACATTGATCATTCTATCGATTTGGTGAGCGTGGCTTTATTTAATATTCTAGACGAGTATCAAGTAATGACAGAAGAGAAGCTGCATGTATCTAATTATAGACAATTTGATAGCCTACCAAATGTCGGAAATTCAAAGCAGAAAAATATATTTTAATGAGGCTTAAAACGTATCTATTCCGCACCTCCTGTCATTATGCCATCCATGAGTAACGTGCGCAGGTAGCCTACATTATGTAATAGTTTGACAATCAGTTAACATCATAACTAGCTGTGTTTATGCCACATTAAAAAGGGGAGGCTAATACATTTTAAAGTTAAAAGACATCTTTACTAGTAGGTCCATAGAGATCCTATTAAATTAATATGGATACTGTATGTAATTACTGTATATGATCAAATAGATAAGTGCATGCACAAACAGCCCTTCATTTGCTGAAATAATCATTTTTTGTGTAAAAAAAAAGAAGAAAAGTAATTTCACATCACGTCTTGTTACTTTTGCCAAGCCAATCAAAGCCCTGATTGGTGAACCACTCATCCATTCATCTCTTTGTTTGGCAAGGTAAGGGAAACTCACACACACAGTGCTTTTAACAGAGTGCTTTCAACTTACATATTTGACACACAATTATATTTGTGCATGTTCATTTATACAGCAATTATTATTCAACATGTCCTCTCCTGGGATTTGAACTCACAACCTCTTGGTTCATGGTACATTGCATGGGACATTGTACTCCCATCTTCCTGCACTGCCACCATGTCCATGTCAGGTATCAGTTATTCTGACTAGTCTCTCATCATTGATTTGATTGACTTATTTCAGCAAATGAAGGGATTTCTGTATATGAGACCTCCCATGTGTGCATGCACTTATCTATTTGATCATATACAGTAATTACATACAGTATCCATATTAATTTAATAGGATCTATATGGACCTAATAGTATAGATGTCTTTTAACTTAAAATGTATTAGCTTCCCCGTTTTTAATGTGGCATAAACACAACTAGTTATGATGTTAACTGATTGTCAAACTATTACTTAATGTAGGCTACCTGCGCACGTTACTCATGGATGGCATAATTTGATAGAAGTTTTATTTAACTAGGCAAGTCAGTTAAGAACAAATTCTTATTTACAATGACAGCCAAACCCGGACGACGCTGGGCCAATTAGGCGCCGCCCTATGGGACTCCCATTCACGGCCGAATGTGATGCAGCCTGTAATGACAGGAGGTGCGGAAAAAATTAATGTTCTTGCAACGTTCCCATAAAAACATGTTTAGAATATTAATGTTCTTTGTATGTTTGGTAGGAGGTTTATGGAATAATTTCCTAACTCTCAGAAAACTGGACACATGAATGTTCTTGCAACATTCCCATGAAACCTGTCTAGAACATTATCTTAAGTTCTGGGTAAGTTTTATTGGACATTAAGGGAATGGTCGCTTGGAAACGTTCCTTGAACATCACATTAACATTCCTATGAAAACGTTATTTAATGACCTAATGAGACTCTAATGTTGTGGGAATGTTTGTTGTTAGCGGGGATGTGTTTGTGACTCTGGGTGAACTGTCTGACAAGTGTTGCCTGTCATGAAAGTCTCTTGGCTAGGGAGGATGGGTCTGAGAGGCATGCCTGCCTTCCAGCCTCACCGTGAGACGCACAATCATGTCTCCTTTGTATGCATGTCGTTATAGAGTCATTTCTGGCAGGTGATGGTCTTCGATGTTGTCTTTCGCCCTGGCACTTTTAGACTAATCACAGTAAACACTGCTTGGCACACTTCTGTTTAATCCCATCAGCTGAGAAGTGGCCCATAGCCAACAAGAAAGTATTGTAATTAAAAATGGTAATTTTTTTGGGAGACAGCTGTTGTTGCCTTCGGGGTTTGGAGATTGAAATGGCCTTTGGAGTAGATTAGCACCAAGATGGTGGTTCACAAAGCATTCCAACTGTGTCCTAGCAACAGCAGTGGCCTCAGCAGAATGCCAATTAACAGCAGCACCAAATCTTCTCCTGACACTGGGTCCACCACACAACTCTCACTGTGGTAAACACTGCCACAACAGGAAGTCACGTCTCATGTCCGCTTTGATTTTCCCATTCTGATCATAATATGACGCCGACACCCAGAGATCTCCTAACTTGTGGTTTTCTGATGTAGAGTTACATTATGGACAAAATGCATATGACAAACATGACTTTACTGTTTTATTTTGAAGCCAAATTCATGACATTATCCCTCTAAACATTGCTGTACAGTGTGATTTCTGAACCCCTCCTCTTCGTATTGGTAATACAGTATATCCTGCTTAAGTAATAAAGGTAAAATAAAAAAAAGTGTTTGCCTGTTCCACCTACTGGTTCTTTCATGTATGCCAGAGAGGTTTGATCTTTTATAAAGCACTGGAGCCTGTCAACTCTCCCATCCCCATCCACCCTTCGCCTTTAAGCTGACTGACTGCCACCAGTCTTCACACTGTGCCTGACCCTGGCCTGATGATATCTCTCAGAGCGTATGTGAATGATAGGAGATTGTCATGTGACGGCACTTCTACTGGCCCTTTAACTCTGTTTCATCTTTGACCCGGCCAATGAGGACACAATGCTGACACTCTCTGGCAGAGATAACGGGCGCGTTCCAGCGGATCACTTTTGTTAAGTCGGTGACCATCGTTTTTCAGCGCCTTTCAAAGTCTGTTGCATAATGGGAAGGAATGACTGAAACAGGAGCTTTTGTGCGATTCATTTATATGGTGGAGTGATACAAATGAATGTGATATTTGAGGCTCTCTCACTGACTGATTGTACAATGTAGTCTACACACATATGATTTCAGTTTGTGAGTGTGTGTTATTGGAGTTGGAGACATGTATATTTCAACATTATAAATAAAAACTTTCATAAACACCTTTTAGTTTCCGACTTTTCGGCTGTCAAAGATATACCTCCCCAACTTCCCTCCTTGACCTTCGTCTACAGTCGGTTGCTTTCACCTTACCACTCAAACACGCTCAATTACTTTATTACCCAATCTTCTTGGATTAAAGGGCCGTTGTCTTTAGACTGCAGTGGATGGATCTACCTCTTTCTTGGTAATGTAATATATTTGTGTAATAGGTGCTAAAAAGGCATACTCTCTTGAAGTCAATTTCAAGTCAATTATGTGACCATTTTGTTTTAAATCAGCTCCAGACTTGAACAAACGTGACTATATCGGTTTTGTTGATGATGAACTAAAAGGTGTGTACTTTCCTCCCCAGTTGTTCTTCAGAGCGGGGACCTTGGCTAAACTGGAGGAGCAGAGGGATGAGCAGACCAGACGCAACATCACCCTGTTCCAAGCAGCCTGCAGTGGGTACCTGGCCAGACAGGCCTTCAAGAAGAGGAAGGTAGGCATGACTCCACCACGGCTTCACTTCATCAGAAGAAAGGCAGGATTTAAAGATGGAAGCAGGGAAGGAGGCAAAGATGTACTGTGGATGTCAAGGCTATGACTGTGACTGTCCAATATGATCAGAAACTGTTTTATAGTTTGAAATCCAGGTTTTATTTTCCATGATTTACATTGATCGTATTTTGTTGTAGAGAACAGTTCAGTCTTCCTACTGTATATTCCCCCTGTTCCTGAATTATTTTTTTTAGACTACGGCAAGCTCTACAGTAAACTCTACAGAACAATATTTTACTATTGATTTAGAGGCAGAGAATACAACTTTCATGTGATCTATATAGAGAGATGTGGTTGCCTCGGGGTCTGGAGTGAAGGAGCCTGTTCCAGGTCCCATTTTAAAGGTTGTTTGCTCCTCCATAGGACTACAGCTAGCTCTGCTGTAAATCTATTGGCCTAACCCCACCCCCATCCCACCTGAATCACCCTGTCACTATCTGCACCAGGGACAGGGGGGTGACATGTCCCCCTTAATCACACTCTCATTGATCAGCTCTTTTTAAAAGCAGCCCTATTATACATGCCAGCATCTCCTTCTCCTCAGCTCTATCTCCTTGTCCCTCCATTAATCTCTCTCCACATGATATGGGGCCATCTCTCTGGCGCTGATAGCATTTTTGCAGTTGATGTATGGAATCCAGCACTCCTCTCCTTCACTGTGTGATTACGCTCTGAGTGAGCAGGCTGCCTTCATCTGGCCTGGCTAGAACTGAGTTCACTGGCTGGTTCACCACCACCCACAGGACATCACTACACTCACTGGCTGGTTCACCACCACCCACAGGACATCACTACACTCACTGGCTGGTTCACCACCACCCACAGGACATCACTACACTCACTGGCTGGTTCACCACCACCCACAGGACATCACTACACTCACTGGCTGGTTCACCACCACCCACAGGACATCACTACACTCACTCACTGGCTGGTTCACCACCACCCACAGGACATCACTACACTCACTGGCTGGTTCACCACCACCCACAGGACATCACTACACTCACTGGCTGGTTCACCACCACCCACAGGACATCACTACACTCACTGGCTGGTTCACCACCACCCACAGGACATCACTACACTCACTGGCTGGTTCACCACCACCCACAGGACATCACTACACTCACTGGCTGGAACTTTCCTTCACCTCCACACATGCTGTACACTACCTCCATTTCAGCCATGTCTTTGTACTCTCTTTGTTTCCAGGAAGCATCCATGTGGCTTTAAGCTTTCTGAGAAATGGACATACGCTGCAGTATCTTCCCAAGGTGGCCTATGGGAATCATTTTTTAGCTAGTTGAGCAAAAAGCTGAAGTTTTTAGCCTTAATACATTTTTGTTATCTCTGCTTCTATTAAAGATTTGTGCTTCTCGTTTTGCCCTCATGACAAAATAAGCAGCTTTTGAGTAATGTGCATGTGGTGGAAATAGGAACCCGGGAAAGGCCAAGGTTTTCTCTTATTAAGTTCAAAGGCCATCGTTCAGAGACTGAGGGTGAGGAGCGCTTTATAATCCACTGGAAAGGGCAGGAAATCACCACTGAGGAACAGTGTGAAGGCTAACTGTACCATTACTAAATCCATTATTCGGGTCGCCTATTTTTTTCTGAATGCTTTCTCCTCTGTTTCTTCCCGTACGTTTATCTTTAATAGAAAGATAAGATTCAATTGATTTTTTTTTATTGTAAAATCTTTGCCTCTGAACTGAAGTTCAGGTTTTTGTGAGGTAAGATGTAGTACTCAATTATGGGTGACAGCTAAGGTTCTGTGGTTTTTATCTGGTTAGGAGTGGTTGTTTCATATCAGTGTATGGAAACGGTTGTTTCTGTTCCAGTAGAAAAATAGAAGTCTAAGTCTGTGTAATTCTTGGTTTGGTGGTTCATTGTTCGCTGGAAATAATATCAGGTTTTTGACTTGATTTAACATTATATGAACTTTTTAGATAATGTGTTTGTAATGTCATATAAAGTCATAAACATATGAAGTCATGACTTGATGAATATGATGTTAATATAATGTTCAATCAGGTCAAAAACCGGATATTATTTCCAGCGAACATTGAACCACCAAACCAAGAATTACTCAAATAACTCTTTAGACTTATTCTACTGGAACAGAAACAACCGTTTCCATACACTGATATGAAACAACCACTCCTAACCAGATAAAAACCACAAAACCTTAGCCGCCCTAGATTAACTATAAAACAATGAGTTTTTCACTGCAAACCTCTTGAGTCTGTCTGGTTTAGTCAGTATAGTAATGATGATAGACCAGGCCATGTGCGTTTCTCTGTCTGCTCTGAAAATATATAACATTTAACAAATATATGCAGTTGGTAAAAAAGTAGTTATTCCAAATGCACCAGCCCAAGAAATAGAAAAGTGTAATTGGAGGAATGCGGTGAAGTGGTATATTACTGTGCGAATCGAGTTCCCTCCTCCCTCTTTCCTTCCTCCCTCTCTAGCAGGAAGATTAACGGAGTGTGTCTCTATCCAGAGGCCTGTCTTATAATAATGATTGTATAATGAAACCCACTAGGGCTCTCACTCCGTCTTCCCCGTTCATGAAATTTGATTAGGCTTCCATAATGTCACTGTATGATGTATCCGTTCTCAACAGATGTGCCGTGGTTAGATGGAAATACACTCTGAGAGTGTTAGGAATGTGTTCTATGGCAGCGACAAACATACGAAAAGCCCATGGTGCTTGATAAGCGGCTGGCTGTGTCATAGAATGTCCTGTAACTTTTGATTGATTTATCATGGTTTCCAGAGCTTTTTGAAGTCGTCCCAGCATGACTTCATCAGGAATATATATCTCCCTTTCGAGAAGCAACAATTTCCCTTTTGAAAGTGTGCCTGTCTCTATCTCCTCTCTCTCTCTCTCTCTCTCTCTCTCTCTCATACAGTAGTGGAGGGAGGGCATATGGAAGACAGGATGTTTTCTTTTGAAACACAGCCCAGTCTTCCTCTGCGTGTTTTCTTTCCTCATGTATACCTCTGGGAGCCGGGGGGAATTGAACAGAGCAGCCGATGGGCTTCCTAATTAAGCGCTTGTTTTAAGTCAGGGAGTGCGCTGCTGAGTGGAAGCAGGTGGTGTGGGCGGGTGCTTCTCCTGCACCGTCAAGTAGAGCTCAGTCTTCACAAACACAGAGCACGCACACACACACATGCATGCAGGCCACACACACATTCACGCACAGGTAGGAGAGAGACACACCGAACCAAAGCTATTACCCAGGCAATGACATCCACTCCTACCTAGCCCTACACTCTTACAAAAAAGGGTTCCAAAAGGGTTCTTCGGCGGTTCCCTAGATAACACCGTTTTTTTCTGAGTGTAGATGATTATGTCAGAATCTTGGCCCACGATTCACATCCTCTCAACAGACTGACATACAGTAGACAGACAGACACCCTCTCAATATGAATAGCCCTTTGTTTATTTCTCTTCTGTTTGCCTCATTCATTAAGGTCTAAACATCACAAATGAGTCCTGTTGAATATGTCTGTCTGAGATTTGCTGAATGTAGCACTGTGTTACGGCTTTCATGGCGTAACAAATCCTAATTGGCCATAGAGGCTGACTTCGGGGCGGAATCTACTTGACGCTGGGAATATTGTGTTGTCTAATTGGGTTTTGCCATAATCTGCCGCCACTACAAATGCTCATGCACAAGCTGCATGGAAATCGTGTAACACTTGGAATCGGCTTCCAAGATGTATTGATGTTTGATTTAATTCATCAAAAGAGCTTCCAGCCTTGGAAAATGGTCTGCAGCAACTCTCCAGAGAAGGCTTGACTGATGAGGCCTGGCTGGTTTGCCGATGCTGCAACACATGATTATTGGATGTGTACATGTTCAGCCATCCTGTATGTCAATAACATGGAGACTAGGGCTAGGGTTTCTCAAGATCAAAAACGGCACGTTATTCAATAGCAAAGAGTAAATCACAGTGACGTTTAGGCTGATAATACTAATCTGATGAGATATTCATTCTCTATAGTCTCTATTTCTGTAGTAGGGCTAGCTCTGTTGTACTGTACCTCCTCTGCACTGTACGGCACTATGCTTCCACTCTCTCCTCTGCATTCACACTCTCTCAGCCCCATACAGTACAGTCCAGTACCGTCGCACCCACTCTCTTTCTCTGTGTGCTGAGCAGACCCACGACCTGGCCATCCGCTGCATCCAGAAGAACATCAAGAAGAACAAGGGAGTGAAGGGCTGGCCCTGGTGGAAGCTGTTCACCACCGTACGGCCGCTCATCGAGGTGCAGCTCACAGAGGAACAGATTCGAGGAAAAGATGTGAGTGTCTCGCTTTCTGACTCTAAGCCTGTTTAGCCATCCAACCTCACCCACTGCAAATCTGCTCCACATGACTAAAGTAAGGGTTTTCATACTTGGAAATGTGTGATTGCACACCCACGACCATGAGTCAAGTCTCCAGAGTTGCTATATGATGTCAGGTGGGAGTGGTGAATATCTCCATAGTGTTGCACAGGATTCCAACATGGCTACCTCTGCTGTAGCTATTTTCTACTGTCTCTTTCCCGTTCTTATATTTGTGCTTGTACTGTATGTTCTCTTCCAGGAGGAGATCCAGCATCTGAAGGGCAAGCTGGAGAAGACTGAGAAAGAGAGGAACGAACTGAGACTGAACAGTGATCGACTGGAGAGCAGGGTGAGTCTCCTGGGGCCTTTCTTCTACGCACTGCATTCTGGGAGACAGCGTTTGCTGCAGGAGTAGTATAACTCAGTCATACTGTCTTCATTCACCAGAAGCCGTGTCAGGTTATCAACTCAAACAGTCCACCTTTGTTCAGTGTTTGACTCCGTCTCTGATAAGAAAAGTAGGCTGAGGATATGACTCTCGGGCTTCATAGGTAGCCTTTTGAGGGTGTGTTTGTAGTGCACTGTGACCGAAGATAGGCCAGGCCATGGGGCATAGACATTAAATACTGTGTGTGTGTGTTCCTCCAGATCACAGAGTTGTCAGCGGAGCTTGCGGATGAGAGGAACACTGGAGAGTCGGCCTCCCAGCTGCTGGAGACAGAGACGTCTGAGAGACTGAGACTGGAGAAAGACATGAAAGACCTACAGGTACAGACAGACTCACTCACTCTTGAGTGTCTGTACTTACACTAATGTTGTGAGCCTAAATAACAGGACAGAGAAGATGGAGCACGAACGTAACATTTAGTAGGGGGAATATTCCATTTTCTGTCTATCTCTGTCTACCTCAGGCTAAGTTTGACTTGATGAAGAAGCAGATGGAGTGTATGGAGATGGAGGTGATGGAGGCTCGTCTCATCAGAACGGCAGAGCTCAACGGGGACATGGACGACGACGATGATGATGCAGGTGAGTTCTTCTGCTGCCAAAAGTCTCTTATCCACACAAACCCATTGAATGACTATTCTGTTGTCATTATGGCTGAGTGAATGAATGGCATTATAAATATAAAAAATCAAATGAAATTGTATTTGTCCTTTGCCGAATACAACGGGTGTAGACTTTAAAACCTCTAGAGGATCGGTGGGTCCCCTGCGGGACGGTTGATGTTAATGTGATTAGCATAAGTAACATAAGTAAGTAACAAGGACATTTTCCAGGACATAGACATATCTGATATTGGCAGAAAACTTACGTTCTTGTTCATCTAACTGCACTGTCCAATTTACAGTAGCTATTACAGTGAAATAATACCATGTTATTGTTTGAGGAGAGTGCACAGTTCTGAACTTGAAAATGTATTAATAAACCAAGTAGGCACATTTGGGCAGTCTCGATTCACATTTTTTAACAGAAATGCAATGGTTCATTGGATCAGTCTAAAGCTTTGCACATACACTGCTGCCATCCAGTGGCCAAAATCTAAATTGCGCCTGGGCTGCATTAATACATTATGGCCTTTCTCTTGCATTTCAAAGATGATGGTCCAAAGAAAATACAAAAAAACACGTTTTTTTTCTTTGTGATATCTTATACCAGATCTAATGTGTTACATTATCCTACATTAATTTCACATTTCCACAAACTTCTAAGTATTTCCTTTCAAATGGTATCAAGAATATGCATATGAATGCTTCAGGTCCTGAGCTACAGGCAGTTAGATTTGAGTATGTCATTTTAGGTGAAAATTTGAAAAAAGGGGGCTTGATACTTGATAAAATGCATGAGACTGGAGCTACTGTATATACAGGGAATACCAGTACCAGATCAATGTGCAGCAGTACGAGGTACTTAAGGTAGATATGTACATGAAGGCAGGGTAAAGTGACTAGGCATCAGGATAGATAACAATAAGAGGTGTAACCATTTAATGAACTATTTAGCAGTCTTATGGCTTGGGGGTAGAAGCGGTCTCACAGCCTGTTGGCCTTAGAGCCGATGCTGCGGTACCGTTAGCTGGACAATAACAGAGTGAACTCAGACACAGCCTGATATAGAGGTCCTGGATGGCAGGGAGTTCGGCCCCAGTGATGTACTGGGCTGTCTGCAGCACTTTGTGGTCGAGGGCAGTGCATTATCATACCAAGCGATGATGCAGCCAGTCAAGATCCTCTTGATGGTGCAGCTGTAGAACTTTTTGAGGACCCATGCCAAATCTTTTCAGCCTCCTGAGGGGGAAGAGGCGCTGTCTTGCCCTCTTCACGACTGTGTGGGTGGGTGTGTGTGGACCATGTTTAAGTCCTTAGTGACGTGGACGCCAAAGAACTTGAAGCTCTCAACCCACTCCATAGCACTGTCTACTGGTATAAGACTACTGGTATAAGAGGTTACTCACAAATGACATCGGAAGAGTGGGTTGTAAGTTGTATTATGATCACCTTTGTTTTTCAGAGGCTAACAGACACAGCTTAGAAAGGGGCCAATGGTATGTAAAGCTGCAACATGTAACTTTTTGGGCGACCCGACCAAATTCACTAGAAATGCTCGTTATAGATCGATCATTCTAATTTGAAAGCAAGCCTAAGAAGCGGTAGATCTGTTCTATGTGCACTATTTCTATGCTTTTCCTTAAGTTTCATACAATATTTGTGGTTATGGAAACTATATTTCACAGCGGTTTAGATGGTTCAATGAATCTCTACACTCTACTTTTTGTCAAATAAACTGAAATTAGGCAAACTATTAGAATTTTTGCAACCTGGTGCGATTTCTGCATAGTGCATCTTTAATAGTTCCAAACTTGTAATATGAGGGTATTGTGTGACTCATCCTTAGTACAATATTTGAGACTCCATACAGTAGGAAATTGGGTCAATAGTTGCATTATAATATAACTGGCCCATGAATTGACCGATCTTCTATGGATTTACAAGTGTGGAATTAAGATGCCCATTGTCAGGCCTGAGTCCTCTCTCTCCTCTGATCTTCTGCATTGAGTGAGGTGTCATACTGTGAGTGTATTGTCCTTGAGTCTCTCTGTGCCCGTGAGTCAAGGAGCTCGAATACCCGGCCTCCATAAAGCCAGAGTGGGGAGGTTTCAGATAAATTAGAAAATAATCTTGTGGATCAGAGCCGGTGGCCCCTGGAAGCTGTCATTATACTATATATATGCAAATGTCTGTTTGTAATGGAAAGCCCCAGTGTTCCTGTGTGAAGGGGGAATGGACAGCCTCTCAAACGATAAGTCTGAGAAATGAACCTGGACCCGCCTCTAGTCTCTGCTGCTTTGGTGTAGATAGTCTCTGACAGCCACAGCTCTGGGCCAAGTTAAAGCTCTAGATTAGATCGATTAGATTAGTTTATTAGTCGCATGCACAGGGTCACAGATGTAATCGCAGTGTACAGTGAAATTCGTATTCTCCGAGCTCCAACAGTATAGGTCAAAAAAAGAGAATTGAATGATATTATAATATTATTATTAATAAATATAATATTATTAATAAATGCACATTTACAACTGTAGCTATGCTGTTAGGTTCTGCCCTTCCACCATAAACCCTTACAGATTTTATACTCTGTGTTTTCAATGGTGTCAAGTCCATTTTTACATTAATCTCCTTGTAGTTGATGAACTTTCAGTGTCATCTTCCCTTAGTAGAGACGATATCTTGAGGGATACTCTTGTTCCCTTGAGTTTCTTGAAGGTTTTTCTTTGTATTATCAAGTTATGATGAAATGTTTAGTTGAAGTTTCCGTGTCTGTTGTTGGCAACGCTTGAATGTGAGACACAGAAAATAGTCTCTAACCTAATGATCCTCAGCAGCATCCACTGGCTCAGTCACATTGAGCCTCCATCCTCGTTCAGTCAGCCAATCTAGCATTAAAGGATTGGTCACTCCAAATGTCCCATGGTCTGTTTCCGTCACTCCCTGACCGTATGTACGGTCCTTGGTCTGTCTCACAGGAGGAGAGTGGCGGCTGAAGTACGACCGAGCCATCCGGGAGACTGAGTTCACCAAGAAGAGACTTCAGCAGGAGTTTGAAGACAAGCTGGAGACGGAGCAGCAGAATAAAAGACACCTGGAGAGAAGGGTACAGCCCTGGTCTTACACTAATGCTTAATCCCATATTGTTCCCTGGTGTACTGTAGTGATGTCTCATACTGTATGATAGTAGAGCACTCATACTGTGTGGGTGTGTGTGTAGCTGACTGACTTGCAGGCGGACAGTGATGAGGTGCAGCGCTCTGTGCAGCAGCTGAAGAAGAAGTGTAGCAGATTGACAGCTGAGCTGCAGGACACAAAGCTGCACCTGGAGGGCCAGCAGAGCCGCAACCACGACCTGGAGAAGAAACAGAGGAAGTATGTACACCCACGCACACTAATACACAACGGTAAAGCCTTCATTCACCAGCTCTGGTTATTTAACACTGACTATAGATATAAGAGACGGTCACATATAGCACTAGATGACACACCATCCAAAGAGGGAGAAGTGATGAACCTGTTTCTTTGTCTGTTGAAATGTCCTCACTCTCACTAGGTGACCTACCTAGGATACTACTACACATTTCTTCATTTGAACAGAGAATAGAGACTGGCTGTAATCTGTGGAATTGCATTAGCCAAGGGAATGAGTCAGACTTTTAGAACTTGAGAGGTTTGTGCTGTGACAGAATGTGATCTCTCCCCTGGGGCTAATTGAAGATGCTCTGTGGGAGTAATCATTTTCAGCTGTGCAAAGCCGAGGACGGCTCCTCTTAGAGAAGAAAAAGAGAATTAAGAGACCTGACAGTTCAGAACACTTCACAATTCATCTGAACACTCCTAAGTATAGCTGGCCCAGACTATTGAATAGAACATTATGCTATTGTAAATTAACAGGCCACTCATAACATTTAAAGGTGAGTGCTGATAATGAGGTTAAAATGGAAGCTATACTGCTAGCTATAGTCCTCAGTGGGATGAGAGGAAGTGAAATAGTTTTTTATTGCAATGAATTCAGTTGTAAATGATTTAACTCAACAAATGGCCCTGGTTAAATATTTGATCTTAGGAGAGGTCTTGAGGCTGTATGACGGCCTGCCAGTAGTGTAACATGAGTGTTGTGTGTTGCAGGTTTGACTTGGAGCAGAACCAGGCCCAGGACGAGGTGCTGAGGGAGAAGAACCTGAGAGAGAAGCTGTGCCGGGAGAGAGACATGATGACTGGGGAGCTGTTCAGTCTGCGCCAGCAGCTGCAGGTACCAGCTGGACAAGGATGATAGATCATAATGTTATCGTTGCCCCTGGGAAGACCATGTTCTCCATGTCCTCTGTATGTCTGGCCTGGTCCAGGAGTCCTCTGAGTATCTCTGTCTTTTTACTGCCCCCTGCCTACCTGCTTGCCTGTCTGCAGGACAAAGACATGGAGCTGTGTGCCGTCCAGCTGAAGGTGGAGCAGCTGGATGCGGAGCTACAGGATTTGTCCTCCCAGGAGTCCAAGGACGAGGCGTCGCTGTCCAAGACCAAGAAGACCCTGCGCGACCTGGAGGCCAAGGTCAAAGACCAGGAAGAGGAGCTGGACGAGCAGGCCGGGACCATCCAGATGCTGGAGCAGGTAGTGGAGGAGGAGAGGAGGTGAAGAGGGGAACAATACAGAGCCCTTATAGGAGTTGCCGGTCTATAACAGTCTATTTGTGCGTGTCCTTCAGGCCAAGCTGCGCCTGGAGATGGAGATGGTGAGTCTGCGGCAGACCCACTCCAAAGACATCGAGAGCAAAGATGAGGAGGTGGAGGAGATCAGGCAGTCCTGCAGTAAGAAGGTATGGAGGCCTGCTCACACTCAGCACACGACTGTATTTTCCACAGCAGTCCTATTTGTGTTTTATCAGCTATGCATAACCTCCCTACTTTAGAAAAACAACATGCCGACCCATGTCAAGTATACAACAGCTCTGACAGGCACTTAAATTAACACATACAATAATGTGTAGGCAATAGTGTCAAATTACGCTGCACTCTAAATTCCTATCTTGACTGCCTTAATTTCCCCAATAGCAACAAGTCATGGCAACCATATCTGGAAATGACTGTTGACATGATTTGTCGTCATTTGGAATGTTTTGATTACGTACTTGTATAATTCTTTAAACATTTTTACCCACAGTAATTTCACATTGACAGTCAGGCATTTAGTGCCACATAGAGTATGACATTGATCCCTCTGAGGGGTGGCCAGTCCTCTTCTGGCTGTTGCCAGGTGGAAATTACAACAGAACATGGCCAAGATGTTCAAATGTTTGTAGATGAACAGCAGGGTCAAATAATAATAATCACAGTGGTTGTCGAGGGTGCAACAGATCAGCACCTCAGGAGTAAATGTCAGTTGGCTTTTCATAGCCGATAATTCAGAGTATCTCTACCGCTCCTGCTGTCTCTAGAGAGTTGAAAACAGCAGGTCTGGGACAGGTAGCACGTCCGGTGAACTGGTCAGGGTTCCATAGCCACAGGCAGAACAGTTGAAACTGGAGCAGCAGCACGACCAGGTGGACTGGGGACAGCAAGAGAGAGAGAGAGAAAATACTTAAATTAACACAGGACACCGGATAGGCAGGATAAATACTCCAGATATAACAGACTGACCCTAGCCCCCCGACACACAAACTATTGTAGAATAAATACTGGAGGCTTAGACAGGAGGGGTCGGGAGACACTGTGGCCCTGTCCGACGATACCCCCAGACAGGGCCAAACAGGCAGGATATAACCCCACCCACTTTGCCAAAGCACAGCCCCCACACCACTAGAGGGATATCTTCAACCACCAACTTACCATCCTGAGACAAGGTCGAGTATAGCTCACAAAGATAACCCCAGGGCACAACCCAAGGGGATGGCGCCAACCCGGACAGGAAGACCACGTCAGAGACTCAACCCACTCAAGTGACGCACCCATCCTAGAGATGGCATGGAAGAGCACCAGTTAGCCAGTGACTCAGCCCCTGTAATAGGGTTAGAGGCAGAGAATCCCACTGGGGAGAGGGGAACCGGTGAGCCAGAGACAGCAAGGGTGGTTCGTTGCTCCAGTGCCTTTCCGTTCACCTTCACACTCCTGGGCCAGACTACACTCAATCATAGGACCTACTGAAGAGATGAGTCTTCAATAAAGACCAAGTCTGCGTCTCTCACACGGATAAGCAGACTATTCCATAAAAATGGAGCTCTATAGGAGAAAGCCCTGCCTCCAGCTGTTTGCTTAGAAATTCTAGGGACAGTAAGGAGGCCTGCGTCTTGTGACCGTAGCGTACGTGTAGGTATGTACGGCCAGGACCAAATCGGAAAGATAGGTAGGAGCAAGCCCATGTAATGCTTTGTAGGTTAGCCGTAAATCAGCCCTTGCCTTAACAGGAAGCCAGTGTAGAGAGGCTAGCACTGGAGTAATATGATCAAATATTTTGGTTCTAGTCGAGGTTCTAGCAGCCGTGTTTAGCACTAACTGAAGTTTATTTAGTGCTTTATCGGGGTAGCCGAAAAGTAGACCATTGCAGTAGTCTAACCTAGAAGTGACAAAATCATGGATTCATTTTTCGGGCATAATTTTTGGACAGAAAGTTTCAGATTTTTGTAATGTTATGTAGATGGAAAAAGCTGTCCTTGAAACATTCTCTATGTTTGTCAAAAGAGAGATCAGGGTCCAGAGTAACACCGAGGTCCTTCACAGTTTCATTTGAGATGACTGTACAACCATCAAGATTAATGGTCAGATTCAACAGAAGATCTCTTTGTTTCTTGGGACCTAGAACTAGCATCTCTGTTTTGTCTGCATTTAAAAGTAGAACATTTGCTGCCATACACTTTCTTATGTCTGAAACACAGGCTTCCAGGGAGGGCAATTTTGGGGCTTCACCATGTTCCATTGAAATGTACAGTTGTGTGTCGTCCGCATAGCAGTGAAAGTTAGCGGTCCTAAAACGGAGCCTTGAGGAACACCGAAATTTACAGTTGATTTGTCAGAGGACAAACCATCCACAGAGACCAAGTTTACGGAGTCTACTTATCTTCCTCCTGGCTGTCTCTGTCTGTATGTCCATTCTACAGCTGAAGCAGATGGAGGTACAGCTGGAGGAGGAGTATGATGACAAGCAGAAAGTCCTGCGTGAGAGGAGAGAGCTGGAGACCAAACTGCTGTCTGCCCAGGACCAGGTACTCCATCACACTGTTACTGATGTGTGTGTGCTCATCACCCCGTCATTGTAAATAAGAATTTGTTCTTAACTGAATTTCCTTAGTTAAATAAAGGTTAAATAAATAAAATAATTAAATATACATTTTTAAATCACTCTGACAGGCTGTCTACACCGCTCACGTCGCTTTGCAAAATAAATGTAGAAATCTATATTGTTCAATTATTGCACCCACACTGCATGCGCGCTCCAACGAGCTTCTGCATTTCCAAAGCTGCAAACGTGTGCCATCATGCTTAAATGTATTTTGTCCGTCCACATCAAACGCAATCACGACACGCAGGTTAAAATATCAAAACAAACTCTGAACCAATTATATTAATTTGGGGACAGGTCGAAAAGCATTAAACATGTATGGCAAATTAGCTAGTTAGCTAGCTTGCACTTGCTAGCTAATTTGTCCTATTTAGCTAGCTTGCACTTGCTAGCAAATTTGTCCTATTTAATTAGCTTGCTGTTGCTAGCAATTTTTTCCTGGGATATAAACATTGAGTTGTTATTTTACCTGAAATGCACAAGGTCCTCTACTCCGCCAATTAATCCACACATAAAACAGTCAACCGAATCGTTTCTAGTCATCTCTCCTCTTTCCAGGCTTTTTCTTCTCTTGACTTTATATTGCGATTGGCAGCTTTCATAAATTAGGTGCATTACCGCCACCGACCTCGTTCGTCTTTCAGTCACCCACGTGGGTATAACCAATGAGGAGATGGCATGTGGGTATCGGCTTCTATAAACCAATGAGGTGATGGGAGAGGCAGGACTTGTAGCGCGATCTGCGTCACAAATAGAACTGAATTCTATTTAGCCCTTGGCAATGCAGACGCTCATTGGCGCGCGAGAGCAGTGTGGGTGCAATAATTGAATAATATAGATTTCAAAATGTATTTTCAAATCAAATCAAATGCTTGTGCTTCTAGTTCCGACAGTGCAGTAATAACCAACAAGTAATCTAGCTAACAATTCCAAAACTACTACCTTATAGACACAAGTGTAAGGGGATAAAGAATATGTACATAAAGATATATGAATGAGTGATGGTACAGAGCGGCATAGGCAAGATACAGTAGATGGTATTGAGTACAGTATATACATATGAGATGAGTATGTAAACAAAGTGGCATAGTTAAAGTGGCTAGTGATACATGTATTACATAAAGATGCAGTAGATGATATAGAGTACAGTATATATATATATATACATATGAGATGAATAATGTAGGGTATGTTAACATTATATTAGGTAGCATTGTTTAAAGTGGCTAGTGATATATTTTACATCATTTCCCATCAATTCCCATTATTAAAGTGGCTGGAGTTGAGTCAGTGTGTTGGCAGCAGCCACTCAGTGTTAGTGGTTGCTGTTTAACAGTCTGATGGCCTTGAGATAGAAGCTGTTTTTCAGTCTCTCGGTCCCAGCTTTGATGCACCTGTACTGACCTCGCCTTCTGGATGATAGCGGGGTGAACAGGCAGTTGCTCGGGTGGTTGTTGTCCTTGATGATCTTTATGGCCTTCCTGTGACATCGGGTGGTGTAGGTGTCCTGGAGGGCAGGTAGTTTGCCCCCGGTGATGCGTTGTGCAGAGCTCACTACCCTCTGGAGAGCCTTACGGTTGTGGGCGGAGCAGTTGCCGTACCAGCGGTGTAGTCAGCCTGTAAAATAGAAGTCAGTTCTACCGAATTGGTGGAATGACCCAGAGACTGTTTGCGTGTTCATCTCTAGGTGGGCTGCAGGGACGTGGAGACAGAGAAGAGGCTGAGGAAGGACCTGAAACGCACCAAAGTGCTGCTGGCCGACGCCCAGATTATGCTGGACCACATGAAGAACAACGCCCCCAGCAAGAGAGAGACCGCCCAGCTCAAAAACCAGGTACACCACCCTACAATACACGACATGGCCCGTCTTATTAACATCAGGTCAATCAGGTGCTTCAGTGACATTCTCAGCTCTTCTACTACAAATAGTCCTGTCAAAAATGTATTGCACTTGCTCTTCCGATCAAGGACAGGGTGTTACATTTAGTGATTTCTGAAGATTTCTTATTTTCCCGGACCTTGACCTTCTAATCCTCTCTTCCCCTCTCTTCCTCCACCTCCACTTCCTCCTCCTGTTATATATCCATTCACAGCTGGAGGAGTCAGAGTTCACGTGTGCGGCGGCGGTGAAGTCTCGTAAGGGCATGGAGATAGAGATCGAGGACCTGCACATCCAGATGGAGGACGTGGTCAAAGTCAAGATGTCGGTGAGTGAGAGCTCCCTCAGCTGTCCCGTCTCAATATGAGAGAGGATTTTTTCTATCATTGTAAGCCTGCCACATACACACTATACAATACATTTATTAAACATAAGAATATGAGTTAGTTTTTGTCACAACCCGGCTTGTGGGAAGTGACAAAGAGCTGTTACAGGACCAGGACAAAAATTATAATATAATAATAATTAATCATTTTGTTCTTTATTTAGCCATCTTACATATAAAACCTTTTATTTGTTCATCACAAATGGTGAATAACTCACCACACGTTAATGAGAAGGGTGTGCTTGAAAGAATGCACATAACTCTGCAATGTTGGGTTGTAATGGAGAGAGTCTTAAATAATTTCCCACACACAGTCTGTGCCTGTACTTAGTTTTCATGTTAGTGAGGGCTGTGAATCCACTCTCACATAGGTACGTGGTTACAAAGGTTATCAGTGTCTTAATAGCGCGATTTGCCAAGGCATAATACTCTGAGCCCAATCCAGAAATCCGGCAGTGGCTTCTGATTAATTTCAATTTTCACAGAGCCGCTTGTTGCAATTTCGATGAGACTCTCTTGTTCAGATATCGATAAATGGACTGGAGGCAGGGTATGAAATGGATAACGAATCCAGTTGTTTGTGTCATCCGTTTGTGTCATAACCAGCTCACTCGGGTTAATTTGCACACAAAGAATCATACAATGATGGAAAGTCCTGTGTGTTGTCCTTGTTAATGCAGACAGAAAAGAGCTCCAACCTCTTAATCATGGCCTCATTTTTGTCCCGCACATTGAATATAGTTGTGGAGAGTCCCTATAATACTTGATGAACATTATTCAGGTGAGAAAAAACATCACCCAGATAGGCCAGTCGTGTGAGAAACTCGTCATCATGCAAGCGGTCAGACAAGTGAAAAACATCACCCAGACAGGCCAGTCGTGTGAGAAACTCGTCATCATGCAAGCGGTCAGACAAGTGAAAAACATCACCCAGATAGGCCAGTCGTGTGAGAAACTCGTAATCATGCAAGCGGTCAGACAAGTGAAAAACATCACCCAGATAGGCCAGTCGTGTGAGAAACTCGTCATCATGCAAGCGGTCAGACAAGTGAAAAACATCACCCAGATAGGCCAGTCGTGTGAGAAACTCGTCATCATGCAAGAGATCAGACAAGTGAAAAACATCACCCAGATAGGCCAGTCGTGTGAGAAACTCGTCATCATGCAAGAGATCAGACAAGTGAAAAACATCACCCAGATAGGCCAGTCATGTGAGAAACTCGTCATCATGCAAGCGGTCAGACAAGTGAAAAACATCACCCAGATAGGCCAGTCGTGTGAGAAACTCGTCATCATGCAAGCGGTCAGACAAGTGAAAAACATCACCCAGATAGGCCAGTCGTGTGAGAAACTCGTCATCATGCAAGCGGTCAGACAAGTGAAAAACATCACCCAGATAGGCCAGTCGTGTGAGAAACTCGTCATCATGCAAGCGGTCAGACAAGTGAAAAACATCACCCAGATAGGCCAGTCGTGTGAGAAACTCGTCATCATGCAGCGGTCAGACAAGTGAAAAACATCACCCAGATAGGCCAGTCGTGTGAGAAACTCGTCATCATGCAAGAGATCAGACAAGTGAAAAACATCACCCAGATAGGCCAGTCGTGTGAGAAACTCGTCATCATGCAAGCGGTCAGACAAGTGAAAAACATCACCCAGATAGGCCAGTCGTGTGAGAAACTCGTCATCATGCAAGCGGTCAGACAAGTGAAAAACATCACCCAGATAGGCCAGTCGTGTGAGAAACTCGTCATCATGCAAGCGGTCAGACAAGTGAAAAACATCACCCAGATAGGCCAGTCGTGTGAGAAACTCGTCATCATGCAGCGGTCAGACAAGTGAAAAACATCACCCAGATAGGCCAGTCGTGTGAGAAACTCGTCATCATGCAAGAGATCAGACAAGTGAAAAACATCACCCAGATAGGCCAGTCGTGTGAGAAACTCGTCATCATGCAAGCGGTCAGACAAGTGAAAAACATCACCCAGATAGGCCAGTCGTGTGAGAAACTCGTCATCATGCAAGAGATCAGACAAGTGAAAAACATCACCCAGATAGGCCAGTCGTGTGAGAAACTCGTCATCATACAAGCGGTCAGACAAGTGAAAAACATCACCCAGATAGGCCAGTCGTGTGAGAAACTCGTCATCATGCAAGCGGTCAGACAAGTGAAAAACATCACCCAGATAGGCCAGTCGTGTGAGAAACTCGTCATCATGCAAGCGGTCAGACAAGTGAAAAACATCACCCAGATAGGCCAGTCGTGTGAGAAACTCGTCATCATGCAAGAGATCAGACAAGTGAAAAACATCACCCAGATAGGCCAGTCGTGTGAGAAACTTGTCATCATGCAAGAGATCAGACAAGTGAAAAACATCACCCAGGTAGGCCAGTCGTGTGAGAAACTCGTCATCATGCAGCGGTCAGACAAGTGAAAAACATCACCCAGATAGGCCAGTCGTGTGAGAAACTCGTCATCATGCAAGCGGTCAGACAAGTGAAAAACATCACCCAGATAGGCCAGTCGTGTGAGAAACTCGTCATCATGCAAGCGGTCAGACAAGTGAAAAACATCACCCAGATAGGCCAGTCGTGTGAGAAACTCGTCATCATGCAGCGGTCAGACAAGTGAAAAACATCATCCAGACAGGCCAGTCGTGTGAGAAACTCGTCATCATGCAGCGGTCAGACAAGTGAAAAACATCATCCAGACAGGCCAGTCGTGTGAGAAACTCGTCATCATGCAAGCAGTCAGACAAGTGAAAAACATCACCCAGATAGGCCAGTCGTGTGAGAAACTCGTCATCATGCAAGCAGTCAGACAAGTGAATATTATAGTCGGTAAAGAAAACTTTAAGCTCGTCTCTCAATTAAAAACAGAAAATACACTAGAGTTCCGGGGCTTTGCTTTAACATCAAGTGGCATCGGGTGCAACTGCTTGCACGCGCTTTACCATTCCACTATGTCTCCCTGTCATGGCTTTTGTGCCATTAGTACAGATACCAACACATCTTACACCCAAAGTCCATTGGATGTCACAAAGCTGTACTTTAAAAAGATCCTCTCATGTTGTCCTGGTTTCCATTGGTTTGCATAAATATCCCGGACATATAGCAGGAGCTGTGCCAGGCCCTCCACGTCTGTTGACACATCCAGCTGTAACAGACATATACCAGGAGCTGTGCCAGGCCCTCCACGTCTGTTGACACATCCAGCTGTAACAGACATATACCAGGAGCTGTGCCAGGCCCTCCACGTCTGTTGACTCATCCAGCTGTAACATACATATACCAGGAGCTGTGCCAGGCCCTCCACGTCTGTTGACTCATCCAGCTGTAACAGACATATAGCAGGAGCTGTGCCAGGCCCTCCACGTCTGTTGACTCATCCAGCTGTAACAGACATATAGCAGGAGCTGTGCCAGGCCCTCCACGTCTGTTGACACATCTAGCTGTAACAGACATATAGCAGGAGCTGTGCCAGGCACTCCACGTCTGTTGACACATCCAGCTGTAACAGACATATAGCAGGAGCTGTGCCAGGCCCTCCACGTCTGTTGACACATCCAGCTGTAACAGACATATAGCAGGAGCTGTGCTAGGCCCTCCACGTCTGTTGACACATCCAGCTGTAACAGACATATACCAGGAGCTGTGCCAGGCCCTCCACGTCTGTTGACACATCCAGCTGTAACAGACATATACCAGGAGCTGTGCCAGGCCCTCCACGTCTGTTGACTCATCCAGCTGTAACACACATATACCAGGAGCTGTGCCAGGCCCTCCAACTCATCCAGCTGTAACAGACATATAGCAGGAGCTGTGCCAGGCCCTCCACGTCTGTTGACACATCCAGCTGTAACAGACATATAGGCCCTCCACGTCTGTTGACACATCCAGCTGTAACAGACATATACCAGGAGCTGTGCCAGCTGTAACAGACATATACCCCAGGCCCTCCACGTTGACTCATCCAGCTGTAACAGACATATACCAGGAGCTGTAACAGACATGCCAGGCCCTCCACGTCTGTTGACACATCCAGCTGTAACAGACATATACCAGGAGCTGTGCCAGGCCCTCCACGTCTGTTGACACATCCAGCTGTAACAGACATATACCAGGAGCTGTGCCAGGCCCTCCACGTCTGTTGACACATCCAGCTGTAACAGACATATACCAGGAGCTGTGCCAGGCCCTCCACGTCTGTTGACTCATCCAGCTGTAACAGACATATACCAGGAGCTGTGCCAGGCCCTCCACGTCTGTTGACTCATCCAGCTGTAACAGACATATAGCAGGAGCTGTGCCAGGCCCTCTACGTCTGTTGACACATCCAGCTGTAGCAGACATATAGCAGGAGCTGTGCCAGGCCCTCCACGTCTGTTGACTCATCCAGCTGTAACAGACATATACCAGGAGCTGTGCCAGGCCCTCCACGTCTGTTGACTCATCCAGCTGTAACAGACATATACTAGGAGCTTTGCTAGGCCCTCCACGTCTGTTGACACATCCAGCTGTAACAGACATATAGCAGGAGCTGTGCCAGGCCCTCCACGTCTGTTGACTCATCCAGCTGTAACAGACATATACCAGGAGCTGTGCCAGGCCCTCCACGTCTGTTGACACATCCAGCTGTAACAGACATATACCAGGAGCTGTGCCAGGCCTGTTGACTCATCCAGCTGTAACAGACATATACCAGGAGCTGTGCCAGGCCCTCCACGTCTGTTGACTCATCCAGCTGTAACAGACATATAGCAGGAGCTGTGCCAGGCCCTCTACGTCTGTTGACTCATCCAGCTATAACACACATATACCAGGAGCTGTGCTAGGCCCTCCACGTCTGTTGACTCATCCAGCTGTAACAGACATATACCAGGAGCTGTGCCAGGCCTGTTGACTCATCCAGCTGTAACAGACATATAGCAGGAGCTGTGCTAGGCCCTCCACGTCTGTTGACTCATCCAGCTGTAACAGACATATAGCAGGAGCTGTGCCAGGCCCTCCACGTCTGTTGACTCATCCAGCTGTAACAGACATATAGCAGGAGCTGTGCTAGGCCCTCCACGTCTGTTGACTCATCCAGCTGTAACAGACATATAGCAGGAGCTGTGCCAGGCCTGTTGACTCATCCAGCTGTAACAGACATATACCAGGAGCTGTGCCAGGCCCTCCACGTCTGTTGACATATCCAGCTGTAACAGACATATAGCAGGAGCTGTGCCAGGCCTTCTACGTCTGTTGACTCATCCAGCTATAACACACATATACCAGGAGCTGTGCTAGGCCCTCCACGTCTGTTGACTCATCCAGCTGTAACAGACATATAGCAGGAGCTGTGCAAGGCCCTCCATGTCTGTTGACTCATCCAGCTGTAACAGACATATACCAGGAGCTGTGCCAGGCCTGTTGACTCATCCAGCTGTAACAGACATATAGCAGGAGCTGTGCTAGGCCCTCCACGTCTGTTGACTCATCCAGCTGTAACAGACATATACCAGGAGCTGTGCCAGGCCCTCCACGTCTGTTGACTCATCCAGCTGTAACAGACATATACCAGGAGCTGTGCCAGGCCTGTTGACTCATCCAGCTGTAACAGACATATAGCAGGAGCTGTGCTAGGCCCTCCACGTCTGTTGACTCATCCAGCTGTAACAGACATATACCAGGAGCTGTGCCAGGCCCTCCACGTCTGTTGACTCATCCAGCTGTAACAGACATATAGCAGGAGCTGTGCTAGGCCCTCCACGTCTGTTGACTCATCCAGCTGTAACAGACATATAGCAGGAGCTGTGCCAGGCCCTCTACGTCTGTTGACTCATCCAGCTATAACACACATATACTAGGAGCTGTGCTAGGCCCTCCACGTCTGTTGACTCATCCAGCTGTAACAGACATATACCAGGAGCTGTGCCAGGCCCTCCACGTCTGTTGACTCATCCAGCTGTAACAGACATATAGCAGGAGCTGTGCCAGGTCCTCTACATCTGTTGACTCATCCAGCTATAACACACATATACCAGGAGCTGTGCTAGGCCCTCCACGTCTGTTGACTCATCCAGCTGTAACAGACATATACCAGGAGCTGTGCCAGGCCTGTTGACTCATCCAGCTGTAACAGACATATAGCAGGAGCTGTGCAAGGCCTGCCACGTCTGTTGACACATCCAGCTGTAACAGACATATACCAGGAGCTGTGCCAGGCCTGTTGACTCATCCAGCTGTAACAGACATATAGCAGGAGCTGTGCTAGGCCCTCCACGTCTGTTGACTCATCCAGCTGTAACAGACATATAGCAGGAGCTGTGCTAGGCCCTCCACGTCTGTTGACTCATCCAGCTGTAACAGACATATAGCAGGAGCTGTGCCAGGCCCTCTACGTCTGTTGACTCATCCAGCTATAACACACATATACTAGGAGCTGTGCTAGGCCCTCCACGTCTGTTGACTCATCCAGCTGTAACAGACATATAGCAGGAGCTGTGCTAGGCCCTCCACGTCTGTTGACTCATCCAGCTATAACACACATATACCAGGAGCTGTGCTAGGCCCTCCACGTCTGTTGACTCATCCAGCTGTAACAGACATATAGCAGGAGCTGTGCCAGGCCTGTTGACTCATCCAGCTGTAACAGACATATACCAGGAGCTGTGCCAGGCCCTCCACGTCTGTTGACATATCCAGCTGTAACAGACATATAGCAGGAGCTGTGCCAGGCCTTCTACGTCTGTTGACTCATCCAGCTATAACACACATATACCAGGAGCTGTGCTAGGCCCTCCACGTCTGTTGACTCATCCAGCTGTAACAGACATATAGCAGGAGCTGTGCAAGGCCCTCCATGTCTGTTGACTCATCCAGCTGTAACAGACATATACCAGGAGCTGTGCCAGGCCTGTTGACTCATCCAGCTGTAACAGACATATAGCAGGAGCTGTGCTAGGCCCTCCACGTCTGTTGACTCATCCAGCTGTAACAGACATATACCAGGAGCTGTGCCAGGCCCTTCTCGTCTGTTGACTCATCCAGCTGTAACACACATATACCAGGAGCTGTGCCAGGCCCTCTACGTCTGTTGACTCATCCAGCTATAACACACATATACCAGGAGCTGTGCCAGGCCCTCCATGTCTGTTGACACATCCAGCTGTAACGCCAATAATTCATTGGCTTGTATGCGAAGCAGTAATTGTTTCAAAACATCTCCTGCCATGTCGTGAACAGTGTTGTTTGATAAAGTTTTTTGGGCCTTTTTCCCCCAGCATTGTCCCAGCCATGTCCGCGGCAGCAGGAAGAATTAAGTCCTCCACAATAGTATGGGCCTTGCCTGTCCAAGCCACTCGGTAGCTCACCATATAAGATGCTTCTATCCCCTTCTATTTAATGGTATCTGTTGCTTTTATACATGTCTTACTACTTGAAGTCGTCTTTATTCTCGCTCAAAAAACTCCCGTGGCTTATTTTTCGAAATGTCATGTTTCGTTTCTAAATGTCTGCGCAAGAGTGAAGGTTTCCCGCAAGAGAGTGATGTTTAATGTGATTGGATGTTAATTATTTGAATAGGCTACCTGTATTTGACATTGTGTTGTTATTTCGCTGAACACTACTTGGTTAAATGTTATTTTTGGCAGTGAAATTGGGCAACTCAGGGGAGGGGAAAAAACCTCACCCAAATGTATAGCTGGAAATATAAATGTACTGTTTAAAAATAAAATGTGAATCACAGTTTTATTTGGCGTACCCCCGACAGCATTGCGCGTACCCCCGTACCCCAGTTTGGGAACTGATCTACACTGATTGAAGTGGATTTAACAAGTGGCATCAATAACGGATCATAGCTTTCACCTGGATTCACCTGGTCAGTCTGTCATGGAAAGAGCAGTTGTTCTTAATGTTTTTTATACTCCATGTTTATGTGACAGGAACCATTTCTGTCCATGCAATATTCATTTAATTGAACAGAAATGCAGATTGGTATATTCTAATGAGATTGCATGCTTGATGACCCTGTTTATTGTAGTGATACACAATCGACACATTTTTTTGTTAAGGAAATCATTCCGTATTTGTGTAATTACAGCGCTTTACTACATTTTTTACACAACAAAACCAAACAGTGTTATTAAAAACAGTAGGAGAGCCTGTCGTTTCTTTTACTCTCCCTTTCACACAGGGTAGACTATTTTAGTGTGTGTTAAAACACTGTCACGAATATGCACAAATCCCCCCCCCCCCCCCCATCATCATTGACATTTTAGTTTTTTCTGGAAATGGCCCATTTCTCGATTATGTGCTAATGGTTTAATTAGCATTGTTGATGTTTTTTATGTCCTCATTAATGCGTTCCATAATCACTTCCCATGAGAGTGCTTTCTGTGTTTTAGAGGAAATTGCGGGAAGAGAGTGACACTTGTGGTCCTCTGGGGACAGAGAGAGGACAGAGAGTGACCCTGTAGAGCTGCTAATTGGTGTGTTTATGGCTATGAAAGGTATTTTAAATGTCTCCAGTTTGGGATGGCATACTAAGAGGCTGGGTGTCTTTCCCTCCAGAGTAGATCTGATGATCTGCCTTAGGACACTAGTTCCAAGCTAATACATGGTGCATTGGCCACAAAGGTCTGTCTGCAGGCCTAAATGACCCAATCAGGTGTGATTATAGTAAATCACACTAATCCACTACCAGGATCAGGCCACAGGTAGATATCCATTAGATGACTGGCCAGCTTTTGACTATTGATTACTTTCACTGGCTCTGGTTGAAAAACAGCTCAGCGGTTAAAGTTTGTCTTTCTCTTTCTTCCCCTCTTCCACTCTCTCAGCTTGAGGAGCAGGTGTCCCGCTTGCAAAGGGAGAAGAACGACCTGCAGTCTCGTATGGAGGAGGACCAGGAGGACATGAACGAGCTGATGAAGAAACACAAGGCTGCCGTCTCCCAGGTAAACCCTGCCCCTGAACAGCTTCTGGTCTATAGACCTGCACTATAACTATGACACATACTGTACATCCCTCTCAGCTACACAGCTTCTGGTCTATAGACCTGCACTATAACTATGACACATACTGTACATCCCTCTCAGCTACACAGCTTCTGGTCTGTAGACCTTCTGCACTATAACTATGACACATACTGTACATCCCTCTCAGCTACACAGCTTCTGGTCTGTAGACCTGCACTATAACTATGACACATACTGTACATCCCTCTCAGCTACACAGCTTCTGGTCTATAGACCTGCACTATAACTATGACACATACTGTACATCCCTCTCAGCTACACAGCTTCTGGTCTGTAGACCTGCACTATAACTATGACACATACTGTACATCCCTCTCAGCTACACAGCTTCTGGTCTATAGACCTGCACTATAACTATGACACATACTGTACATCCCTCTCAGCTACACAGCTTCTGGTCTATAGACCTGCACTATAACTATGACACATACTGTACTCCCTCTCAGCTACATCCTATAGACTCTCAGACTACACATCCCTCTCAGCTACACAGCTTCTGGTCTGTAGACCTGCACTATAACTATGACACATACTGTACATCCCTCTCAGCTACACAGCTTCTGGTCTATAGACCTGCACTATAACTATGACACATACTGTACATCCCTCTCAGCTACACAGCTTCTGGTCTATAGACCTGCACTATAACTATGACACATACTGTACATCCCTCTCAGCTACACAGCTTCTGGTCTGTAGACCTGCACTATAACTATGACACATACTGTACATCCCTCTCAGCTACACAGCTTCTGGTCTGTAGACCTGCACTATAACTATGACACATACTGTACATCCCTCTCAGCTACACAGCTTCTGGTCTGTAGACCTGCACTATAACTATGACACATACTGTACATCCCTCTCAGCTACACAGCTTCTGGTCTGTAGACCTGCACTATAACTATGACACATACTGTACATCCCTCTCAGCTACACAGCTTCTGGTCTGTAGACCTGCACTATAACTATGACACATACTGTACATCCCTCTCAGCTACACAGCTGATTATTATACGTGACATCCATATTTAATTTTAAAAAATAACTCAATACAGTAATATGAAATCTGTATGTAAAACATTTACATTTGACATTTTTGCTCTTATTCAGAGGGACTTACAGTAAGGGTATTCATCTTAAAATGAAGATGGCTAGGTGAAACGACCACATATCACAGTAAAATATACGAGCAGCAGGTAGCCTCGCGACTAAGAGCGTTGGGCAAATCCCTGAGCCAAGTAGGTGAAACATCTGTTTGTGCCCTTGAGCAATGAAGCTCCAGTAAGTCTCTCTGGATAAGAGTGTCTACTAAATGACAAATACAATGCAAAAAAATATGAACATTTCCATTTGAGATAAACGATGTGTCTGTGTGTTTGTATATATAGCATTTTGCAAAAGATAAATAGAACATTTCAGACACATCTCAAATGTAGGAATTAAAAATGTGACAACAGTAATATTTTACACACAAATGTAAAAAATTGGTGGATATAGTGTTTTGGAAGTAAACTTCAAATACTGTAACTATCTCTGTGTGTTTGTGATGTGACAGTCTGCCAGAGACCTGGCCCAGATCAGTGACCTGCAGGCCCAGCTGGAGGAAGCCATGAAGGAGAAGCAGGAGATCCAGGACAAGGTAACTACACACTGCCATGGCTGCCTGCCATGGGAGCCCCAATCCCCCTGCCTGCCCCCCACCCATCCCCATCTACTCACACATTCACCAGCTACTCAGAGGACATCATGCCCTCAGCACAATCATACAGGTTGTCCTACACCTACACCATCACATTCACCTGGAAAGGATCAGAGCTCTGTCTGTCTGCTTACAGCCTGATCTCACCCCTCACTCTGCTTGCTGTAAGGTAGTTTAAGAGCTGCCACCAAAGGCAGCGATAGATGGCTATCTATCTATCTATTGTATCTATCTAAATCCCATAGCCCTGCAGTGATTAACAGATCCACAATGAGAGGAACACTGTGTTCTTTAATGACATGAAAGGCCAGCTCTAAATCCTCCTTCTCTCAGATGCAAAGCTCCTCATTAGGAGCCCTGGTGCATTTTGGGTACTTTTAGTTAGTGTATGTCTTCCATCCTCTTATCAGATATGAGAAAAGTCTTAAGACGAAACAAGTTTGCAAAGCATTGATCTTATTCCCCTCCACAAAGCTGTGCAGTGGGATCTGTGATCGTTATTTAGGTCTGTAGAGGCTACTGGGGTTATCCTATCCTCGGCTTATTGGCTATTCACATCAGATAATACTAACATTAGAGGCAACAAAAATGCTGGCTAGATTCCCAACATTTCAGCCAGGGGGGATGCTATTCACAATGCAGATGAAGGGAAGAGGAGAATGCATTTATTTTGGGCATAAACACATATCTGTTGAATGCAGCCTAGTATTGATTATAGAAGAAGTAGAGGGAGGGTTGCATAGGGCAGAGTGGAGGTGTTCAGTGTGGTGTAATCAGTACTTCAGTATGTCACTGTGTGTGTGTTGCCCCCCTCCAGTTGCAGTCCCTGCAGAGCCAGCTGGAGTTCCAGGAGCAGTCCATGGTGGAGAAGTCCCTGGTCAGCAGGCAGGAGGCCAAGATCCGTGAGCTCGAGACCAAGCTGGAGTACGAGAGGACCCAGATCAAACGCCTGGAGGTGAGACGGGAGAGGGAGGGAGGGGAAGAGGGAGGGAAGGGGGAGGGAGGGGAAGAGGGAGGGAAGGGGGAGGGAGGGAAGGGGAGAAAGGGGGAGAGAGTGGGAGGGAGGGGGAGAAGGAGGGAGTGAGTGAAGGAGGGAGTGAGTGAGTGAGTGGGAGGGAGGGAGAGAAGGGGGAGGGAAGAGGGAGAGGGGAGGGAGGGAGGAAGGGGAGGAAGGGAGAGGGGGAGAGAGTGGGAGGGGGGGAGAAGGAGGGAGGGGTGAGTGAGTGAAGGAGGGGGAGTGAGTGAGTGAGTGAGTGGTGAGTGAGTGAGTGAGTGAGTGGTGAGTGAGTGAGTGGTGAGTGAGTGAGTGAGTGAGTGAGTGGGAGGGAGGGAGGGAGGGGGGGAAGAAGGAGAGGGGGAGGGAGGGGAGAAAGGGAGAAAGAGGGGGAAAGTGTGAGGGGGAGAAGGAGGGAGGGGAAAAAGGAGGGAGTGAGTGAGTGGGAGGGGAGAGAGTGGGAGGGGAGGGAGGGGGAGAGAGTGGGAGGGGAGGGAGGGGGAGAGAGTGGGAGGGAGGGGGAGGGAGTGTGTGTGTGAGAGCAAGAGAGAGGGGCTTGTATGTGGGAGGTAGAGGGCAAGCTGTGAGGCCACATTTTGGGTCATTGAACAAATGCTGTGAGGGAAATATATTTTACGACAGCCATACTATCTTTCTCTGGCCAGCTGTGATTTCTGCACACCTGAGCTCAATTGGAAATTCTTAGTGACCTCAATTTGACCCTTCTCCAACTACATTAACCACACCAAAAACCTCAAAGTGAAATGTGCTCACTGCTCAGGCACCTATGCTGGATGTCTCAGCTGTGTTCTATGCGGTTCTGACCCAGTTCCATCTCCTCGTCCCCAGAGCCTTACAGGTCGTCTGAAGGAGAACCTGGAGAAGATGACAGAGGAGAGAGACCACCGCGGTAATGGAGAGAACAGGGAGAAGGAGCAGAACAAGCGCATACAGAGACAGATGAGGGACATCAAAGAGGAGATGGCTGAGCTGTCCAAGAAGGAGGCCGAGGCCAGCCGCAAGAAGCACGAGCTGGTAAGGAAGAGGGCCCAGTCAGCAGAGTACTGACATTTGGACTGGACTCTCCTTGTTAGGTCATACAGGGCTAATATCCTCATTTAGGGTGGGGATGTCTTGGTTTACAGGGGTTTGGGGTGACAGTCACTTACTCTGCATCATGATCCATCAGGAAATGGACATAGAGAGTCTGGAGGCAGCCAATCAGAGTCTGCAGGCAGACCTCAAGCTGGCCTTCAAGAGGATTGGAGACTTGCAGGCCGCCATAGAGGATGAGATGGTCGACAGTGACGGTGACGATGACCTCGTGAACAAGTAGGTGCCCCCCTCTCTTCTTCAGTCGGAGGACAGATTCTCTTTGTAATAAAGTTGACAGAAAACAACTGCCTGTTATTTAATGTCTGTCCTGCTTTAATCCCGTTTCCTGATTCGTTGTTGGTTGTTGGCTGCCTGCTGAGGTCTCTTTTATTGGCATGTTCAGGGTTACACTACCTCTGAGGCCCAGTGAAGTAAACACTGTTGCCATACAAGGCCTCTGAGAGTGAGTTTAGACTCCCTTTTAAACAATGAGGTCAGAGAGTGGATGAGTGAGCTGGTATTCTGAATCACTGCCCAAAACCGTGCAGTATGGAGAGATGTTCATTAGATTTCCTGCAGCAAATTATTTTGAGCCGCCTTGTCTTCTTTTCACACACAATGAAGCTCTATCTATCCTGGGGCACACTACATCCCCGGTTGGGTTGGTCTCAAACTGTTAACTGTATTTCTCCTTTTCTGTTCCTCTCTTTTTCTCTTTCTCTTTGGTTTCCTCTCCCACTTCATCACCCAGTTTACAAGACATGGTGACAAAGTATCAGAAACGAAAGAACAAAACGTAAGAACAGACAATGCATCCTTTCTTTTCCCATTATTGTTTGCTTTCAAGGTTTTAAAATCCTCGTCCCACGAGAGAATGATGCTGTATTAGGGAGACGTTGCACTTCTGCTGTTTTAATGATGACATTTTGAGCGGAAGGAACTTAGTTCAAACTACTTTAAGATTAGCATCTCTACAAACCTAACTGTTTGAGGGATGCTCACCGCTGTGGGAAAAAAAATGCTATCTATTTGATTAGATTTTTTAATTAAACACGGTCATGGAATACCTGTCGATACTGCATCACTCTCCAATGAAATATCATGAACCATTGTCCCATTTTAGGCAACAACCATGGACATTCATGCTTTTGAGGACCCACTAACTCATTTCACTGTGTTCAAGAGCATTGGTAGATTTCTATACAGTATAACCTATTAATAACAAAAGGTTGAGTCTTTGTTTACTTGTTTCCATCTCTCTGTGATGGAAGGTAGGTTTGCTCTCTGTAGAGTGTGGTTGGCTGAGCTGCTTGTTTCGCAGCGCCTAGCTTGCTCTACTCAAGTCACCGTGCTGTCTTAATCACTTTGGACTCGGACATAAAATCATTTATTCTAAAGCCCCATAATTAAAGATAACATTCCAATTCCAGTGTAGCTCGTCATGTCTTGATGGAAGGATGCAAACGTGCGTCACAATTTTGAATGAAAGAGGGTGCTTTTGTATGTGATTTGTAGTTAGTGTCTGCAGTTCATTTTCGCAGCATGTTTTATTCGTGTCAGTATTAACCTCTAATTGCTTGTTCCAAGAGAGAACACTTCGCTGCCCTGTGACTCAATTTCTCTCATTGTTATTCATTCATTTGCCATCAGACAGGCGAGCTCATGTGATTCAGCACAGTGCACGGTGTCTGTCTGTACATCAGCATCAAGCTTGTGGATTCCTCACTTAGCTGTGCTCAAGAGAAAAGAAAGTGAATCACCATGGTTACTTAGGAGCAAATTTGTTCTCCCTTTTGATCTGTATGTAATAGCAGCGAGCTAAACATTAATGGAAGAATTGATTTGCCATCGAATTGTGAAGGGAATGTTCTGCAGGATTAGGACTTATTTTTGATCTGGATTTGAGTAATTGCACCAATAAAAGGTGACAATGGTAGGAATGGTTTTTGTGTGCGTGTGAAGGGGATAACGAATAATGAATCGGTATGAAACCTTTGGACGTCTCTTTCCAGGTTATCTGAGATGTACTTTGAAACATTAAGAGGGAAGGAAGGTTGTCAACCTTTCCGGTGCACTCTTCATTTTCAGGCAGTTCTTTATCCAATGTACCCTTTCATGGCCATAAGAAGATCACACAAACATATCCTGAACAGTACAGGCCTTTGAACACTGTAGAGTATGTGAGTCTGTGTGTACACAGTGTACTGCAGCACACTGCTCAAATAACATGGATTTAATGGACCGGTCTCTGCCGTAATCAGTGAACAGTTTGACCATGATAGGAAATGCTGGGACCAAGAGGATGCAAGTGTAGAATACTGTAGACTGGAACCATGGAGCCCTATGGAGCTTCATGAGGATGTACTGTAGACAGGAACCTTCCCTATGGAGCTTCATGAGGATGTACTGTAGACAGGATCCATCCCTATGGAGCTTCATGAGGATGTACTGTAGACAGGAACCATCCCTATGGAGCTTCATGAGGATCTACTGTAGACAGGAACCTTCCCTATGGAGCTTCATGATGATGTACTGTAGACAGGAACCATCCCTATGGAGCTTCATGAGGATGTACTGTAGACAGGAACCATCCCTATGGAGCTTCATGAGGATGTACTGTAGACAGGAACCATCCCTATGGAGCTTCATGAGGATGTACTGTAGACAGGAACCATCCCTATGGAGCTTCATGAGGATGTACTGTAGACAGGAACCATCCCTATGGAGCTTCATGAGGATGTACTGTAGACAGGAACCATCCCTATGGAGCTTCATGAGGATGTACTGTAGACAGGAACCATCCCTATGGAGCTTCATGATGATGTACTGTAGACAGGAACCATCCCTATGGAGCTTCATGAGGATGTACTGTAGACAGGAACCATCCCTATGGAGCTTCATGAGGATGTACTGTAGACAGGAACCATCCCTATGGAGCTTCATGAGGATGTACTGTAGACAGGAACCATCCCTATGGAGCTTCATGAGGATGTACTGTAGACAGGAACCATCCCTATGGAGCTTCATGAGGATGTACTGTAGACAGGAACCATCCCTATGGAGCTTCATGAGGATGTACTGTAGACAGGAACCATCCCTATGGAGCTTCATGAGGATGTACTGTAGACGGGAACCATCCCTATGGAGCTTCATGAGGATGTACTGTAGACAGGAACCATCCCTATGGAGCTTCATGAGGATCTACTGTAGACAGGAACCATCCCTATGGAGCTTCATGAGGATGTACTGTAGACAGGAACCATCCCTATGGAGCTTCATGAGGATGTACTGTAGGTATGTGGGACAGAGATATACAACCAGTGGAGGCCGATTGTCATAAGCGATTAATGTCGGGCTCTAAATTCTCTGTGCTTGTTTGCTCCCTGGAGCCTCAGCGCTGCTTAGCCAGTGGTGTGAGGCCAAAGACATAAATTGTGTGTGACACGATTTGCAAAGCACTCGATTACAAGGCGCCTCTGTCCCACAGCTGCTCCAGTGCAGGTGTTTGTGTGTTTCGGTCTGTGGGAAAAAGAGATTAGTTTTGCCTTGCATGTGGGAGACAGTCCGTAAACTATCTTTCCCCAGAAAGCTTTGTTTGATACATTGAAAATGAGAGAGACCCTAAATGACTGAGTCTAGTAAGGTAGCAAATGTCCATGTCCAGACGGCCACAATTTTTAGTGATTTATCAGGGGGTGTTGCAGCACCCTCAGCACCCCTACTTCCTGCCGCTATGTACTGTATGCCTCCATCCATTCTGAGAGCACATCTCTGTCTCTATGCAGGTAAATGGAACTGTGGTTCTGCACATGCAGAGAGGGGAGGCAACACAAACACTTTGTTCATGGAGACTTGATTGAATGTATGATATACCGCTGTATTGCTCTCTGCAGTGGGAGGCTTTAATAGCAGGCATGTAAATGTGAGCAGGACCATGCAGCCCAGCGGTCTATACCATTAAAGAAAGCCATCATCTGAGACCTCTTTGAATAAGATGCACTATGTTGGCTCATGATAAGCACTTTGCATCCTGTCCCACAACCTTGCCAGATAAGCTGGTCAAAGAAGAAAGGAAACCTGTCCTTTGCTTTTGGTGTTTATCACTCGTCTCAAAATAGTGCCATTTCGATTGATGTCACGTCACAACAGACGCTGGAAATGTTGTTTGGATTGATGCAGAGACTGAATGTTGTTGGTTATGATCCAAATTGTTGCTCTTTTCTGTCAATGTTCATGTATAGTTTATTCTGGTACTAGAAACGAATGAACACTGCTAGACTTAATTGTTCCCAGACACGTTTGTCCATTACCTAAGACTTTAGCCCCTGTGGGTGGCCCCCTCCCCCTCTCCCCTCACCTCTCCTACTCCCCTGTCCGTCCCCCTCTCCCCTCACCTCTCCTACTCCCCTGTCCGTCCCCCTCTCCCCTCACCTCTCCTACTCCCCTGTCCCCCCCCCATCCATCAAGCAACAGATGCATAATACAGTGTCAGAGAAGCTTCACCTCTGCAGGATTGAGGAACAGATGAATCAGGATGGAAATGCTCCCACCGACCTTTCCCAAGCGTGATCTAATATAATTTCTCCTCGGGTTCCCTCCAGTATCTGTTTACTGCTTGTTATTGTCAAGGCCAGGGCTAGAGGGCCATCTCTTCGGCTCAGCCCCAATAACAATCTACATCAACAGGCCACGCTCAGCCACTCGCCACAGACATCCTAAAAGCCTCGCTATGGCCACAGAGTTAATTACGCCTTCATGAGCTCCATTCATTTGCATTCCGCTGTGCTCGGAGGCACCATGACTCGTTTCGCTCGACCGCCCCCATCATAAGTGATTATACATTTAACAGGGGAAGAGAAAGCACTCAGGACTATACACATTCATATTTATGGATGCACCAATATCTAATATCATTTTTCTCTTTCAAACAAGGCTTCTTGGTTTTTCATCAAACTTACTTTGGCCAACTTTAGATTTGTGGCTGATATGTTTTTGTATCAATATTCAGGAAGTAGCAGAGTCCAACACTAGATTTTGACTGGGTGCAAAATTCTAGGTCTGTCATCGCTCTACGTTAACAGACTGCTGTTGTCTCCCTAAAGCTTGTTGTGACTGTCTGCCTTTGCATTGCTCAACCCCAGGTTACTGTCACAATGAATGGAATACAGATGCTGTCTGACTAACTAAATCAGAAAGCTGTTATCTTTATGACATTCAAAACATAGGATTTGTTGTACTTCCTGTCCAAACCAACAGGTTTCCTCTATGGTGGATCCTCGCTAACCCTCCCAGATGACTCTTTTTAAACAGCTCTGCCTCCTGCCAACAACCAACAGCAACATAACAACACTGTTTGCTCTCCTGTCTTCCTCACAGTGGTGACGAGTCGGACACGGACTCAGAGGTGGAGGACCGTGTGGACGGGGTCAAGTCCTGGCTGTCCAAGAATAAGGGCTCCACCAAGACTCTGTCAGATGAGGGCAGTCTGAAGAACTCCAGGTCAGTCTTGTCTTGACTTGTCTGTCTGTCTATCAGCCTCCTCAGTTGACAGCCTCCTCATTATGTTATCATCCCCCTTCCTTCTGGCTGGGCCCTGATAAAGCAGTGATGGCTTCCTCAATCCCATCCCATTTCTATATGAGTTTACCCTGCTGAGAGCTAAAGAGCCCAGGATTAGCTGAGGCAGGGTGGAATGGAAGGGTGAGTATTTCATGAGATTAGGTGTCATTTCTCTCTGCTTTCCTGTCATCCCTCTAATGACAGCAGCCGGCACAGCAGAGGGAAGAGGGATACGGGCGCTGTGCTGCCTGTCAGATTTATTGAAGTGGCCCAAGGCCAGCTGGCAAACCTGCTAAATGGCCCCTCTCTCTGCTCTGCCTGAGATGAATGCATTTCCTCCCCCCTGGCAGACAGCACAGGATAGCCCCAAATATATACCTGCTCTTTTTGACGAGCAGATCGACTCACAACTTAACTTTCCTTATTACACTCACTTCAGAGGACAAAGAGTCATCAGGAACTTCAGTTAGATGCCGCTGGAATATTTGGGGAATGTTGACAAGCATTCTACACTTCAGGGATTCAATCATATGTATTTTATCCTTCTGAACTTTTCATTTCATAATTTCATTGTCTGTAAATTCTCATATTTTCTCTCTCTATGTTTCTCTGTGTCTCTGTTGATTGTTTCCATGGTGTTCTTGTTCCTACACCCTCCTCTTCATGGCATCTCAGATATGCAGTGAATGTAGATGCCAAGGACGGCAAAGAGGTTAAGGAGATTACAGAAGGTAGCAAGGAAGGCAAAGAAGTAGACAGCAGATCGGTGTCTGTGATGAGTTCCCTTAGCTACAGGAAGCGTTCCAACCTGAAAGACTCCATTGGAGGCCAGGGGGACGAGAGCTCCCTCTTCAGTACGCTAAAAGAACAGTCCGACACCCCGGACCGCTCCTCCCTACGCAAGGCCAAGTCTAAGTCTACAGACCAGGATGACAGGAAGAAGTCACAAGATGATGATGACCGTGGTTCGGTCATCTCCCAGGCCTACTCTGAGGCCACCAGCAGGGCCAGGAAGGGTCTGGAGCGCCGCTGGGCCCCACACAGCCCTGACTTTGACAAGGACTCCATGGTGTCCTCCCTGGCCCCTAGCAGGTCCAGCCGTAGAGCCATGCCAAACATGGATGATGACAATATGTCCACCATTAGCAGCATCACCAGTGTTAGTCGTACCAGCCCTCGTGGCCTGCGACGTAGCACCTCCTGGAAGGATGATGGGCGTAGCGATTCATACGGGACCTCGGTCAGCCCCAGCATGAGCAGGCGCACTGGGGGTCGCAGCCCAGGCAGCGTGAGCAAGGCTGACTCCCGTATATCTGTGGCCCGCAGCAGCCGACTCAGTGAGTTCGGCCTGCGTATGGACGACGATGATGATGCTCTGAGCATGGCCTTCAGTCAGGGAACCTCTGCCTACAGCCCGCACTCCCAAGGCCGCAGCTTCTCCACCCCGGCCCAGCCTCGCTCCTCTGACGACAACCCCCCAGACATCTCTGACATTAAGGCTGTCACCCACCGCAACTACCTTGACCCTGACCTGGAGAAGGCTATCAACGAGGTCCTCAGCTTCAAGCCCATCAAGTTCAAACGCAGCAAACTGGACGAGTCTGACGAAGAGGAAGAGAATGAGGTAAATAAAGATGAGGATGACCGGAACAGTGTGAAGGGGGGTGACGAGGGTCTGGGCCGTAGTGCATCCAGCGTGCGTCGCTCAGCGTCTGGCTCGGCAGTGGACTACAGCACCAGGTCCTCCAGCAGCTTCAGCTCCCACAGCACCAGCAGCTCCAGCTCCCGCAGAGGCAAGGCCAAGAAGAAGAGCTCCTCAGACAGCTCCTCAGACTCCGATGACCGCCACAGCAGGAAGAGCTCCAAGAAGAAGGGAAAGAAGTCCAGGAAGGGCTCCAGGAAGAAAGAGAGCGAGTCCTCCTCTTCCGAGTCCTCCTCTTCCTCCAGCTCGGCCTCCACCGTCTCCTACCGCAGCTCCAACAGTGTGAAGAGAGGTCCAGCCCGCCCTGCCTCAGATGAGGAAGATGCCGCTGAACAGAGACCCCCAAGTAAGAAGGATGAGAAGAAAAAGAAGAAGAAGATGGACAGCATGGTGATGAAATATCTCTACAAGCCTGATAGTGACTAAAGCCCCTGGCCAGCAGTAGGTGATGCCTGGGAATGGAGTGAAAGCACGGTGTGACTAACCAAGCATGTTGACTTTATAGTATAGAACAAGAAGGCCCGCACACTGTTAAAGCTCCCAATTCACCACTTTATTGACAAGGTTTCCATCCGAAATGGATTTTCGTCAGGTCAAACACACTGAGTGTTCACATCCCAAAACATCCACATTTCACTTCACATGACCATTGCGGACATGACACATGGTGGGTGCAACAAACATTTGTATATCTCTAATAATGAAATAACAATGAGATGGGTGCATGGAATGGTTCCAGAACATAATAAATATCGTCACAACATTCGCTCTGAGATACATTGTCATCGAACATGTCATGAGATACTGATAATCTATTGTTGAGAAGAGAATTGTATTGGATTCACTGTTTGTGTACCATGTCTCCTAGAGGTCTGAATCAAGAGTTTGATGTCAGACCATTTCTTGCCTGAGTATGTCACTGAACTTTGATTTGTCTTGCCTTCCAGGTTACCCACTTCGTCATTTTGTAAATATTTATTATGAGCACTCATAATGTGTTTGACCTGACGAAGATCCCATTTCGGATGGAACCTTGTCAATCAAGTGGTGTTCTATACTATTATTCTTTATTAGCCCAGCACCTATGTTTTTTTTAAGGATGTGCGTATGACCACAAACTTATTTTGTAGCATTATTACCATCAACACGTGTATCTGATCTCTTTACTTACTTATTCATTTGACATAAACACAAGTTTATGCCATAAGTGTTCCTCCACTCGATGTGTATCCGGGTTGATGTGAAAAACCACAATGCCTTTCTTTCTGAATTGTAGTGATGACTCATGACCATTGCTAGATGAAACATGCGTTGTGGCGCCAGGTTCCCGTCCCTGAGCAAATAAAACATGTTAACCCTTCACACTCGTGGGAGTTGGCCTCTATAGATGAGGCTAAATTGAGATACTTCTTACAGAAGAAAATATGAAAAGCATATGCATGTAAAGGGTAACATTTGAAAGGAACAGTTGAAAGGGGAAATGATTAGACCAAAGGCGAGGACACAACAGTTCATCTGACACAAGACTGAATCCAAATATTACACTGTTGATTTTATGTGCATTTGACATTGATTGTACTTTTTTGCTGCATTTGTTGGTAAAGAAATCAGAAGATAGTCTAGATACATTATGAACATGATAAATATATTCCTGGAAAATGTGAGGTAGATGCGACATAAGACAAAAAACAAAGATAAGGGTTTGAGAGGACTATCTGGTCTCTCCAAAGTGTGCACAGTTCCTAAGCAATTTCAATGCACTTTTATGACTCAAAAAAGAGTCTTCAACTATAAGGTGTTTTTTGAGCTCTCCTAGCTGTGCCGTTGAGGAACTAGGGCAAGCACACTTGTAGTTGTTTTGTTTGGAACACAACCCTGCATCCCGCAATTACACAGTTACTGTTGTTTACGCAAACCAAAAATCACAATCTAGGTCAGGTGGGCAGTTTTTGAAAGTCTGTTCTATTGCCAAAATGACTAGGTAAGTTATAAAATATGAGATTACAGAGTTAGGCTTTCACAGTGCAATTACGGCAAACCGATGATAGTGGGTGTGCTGCTGCAAATGTTCTTCACAATAGACAAATGGGCTCTTTCTGTTCAGAACAACCCAGGGTTATGATGCCATGTCATCTTGTAACTGTACATCAAACATAGTGATCAGAAACGTTGACACTGCGTATGACTTGAGCTTTCGGATGTGGAAATGTGAAGTGCACATTTGGATTCACCGGTGTTGCGCTTGCTTTTATGACATCAAAGCGGTATTTTATTATAATCCACAACTTCTCATCTTTCAAAACACATAGCCATCTTAATTTATAGCATTTCCCGCACTCCCGACAACAAAACATGTGCCCCCCAAAAAGTTGCCAAATTAGCAGGAGGGATGGGGACAACATCTTTTTGCCCGAGGTGCTCAAGTTTAAAATGGCTGTCATGCGAAGAGCCAGAGCTTTGACGTCAGGTACAGTATAGCATATCACTGTATGGCCACTGCGTTCCAATTTAGGCGTTTATCTGTGCCTAAATCTTCAATTTTCAACCCGTATATACGGGTACGAGTGCAAAGGGACAATAGAGATTTCTTCCCTGAACATGGTGCTTGGTGATGGTGAGGAAGCTAACTGCATGTTGGTGCACATATTAATAGACAACCATCCATCAAGCATGGCCACTTTAAATGTGCTCCCTCCGGGCCTCAACAAGACATAACTGTAGACCCGATTGAACATGAACACTGATTACTGCATTCGCATATATCCACCATGTATTTAATATGCTGGATTGAGGGGAACCGTTTACATACGGTAGGTCCGTTACTTCAACAGCATGACAATAATAATAGAAACAAGTGGGCAGAGTCACTTGGTCTGAAGAGGTGGTGTTACTCAGCTTTCCTGCAGAGTCTGCGTGCCACACTACATGGCCAAAAGTAGATGGACACCCCTTCAAATGAGTGGATTTGGCTGCTGGTGTATAAAATCGAGCACACAGCCATCCAATCTATATAGACAAACATTGGCAGTAGAATGGCCCGTACAGAAGAGTTCAATGACTTTCAACATGGCACTGTCATAGGATGCCACCTTTCCAACAAGTCAGTTCCTGACATGTCTGCCCCTGCTAGAGCTGCCCCGGTCAACTGTAAGTGCTGTTATTGTGAAGCGAAATTGTCTAGCATCACAATGCCCCCGTGCGCAAAGCAAGGTCCACACAGAAATGGTTTGTCGAGATCATTGTGGCCTGCACAGAGCTCTAACCTGAACCCCATTGAACACCTAATGCCATTGTGGCTGAATTGAAGCAAGTCCCTGCAGCAATGTTCCAACATCTAGTGGAAAGCCTTCCCAAAAGAGTAGAGGGGGACCAACTCCATATTAATGGCCATGATTTTGGAATGAGATATTTGATGAGCAGGTGTCCACATACTTTTGGTCATGTAGTGTATAGTCACTGTACCACTGCTTTGCCCTTGTTTCATCAACTTCAAAGCTCTGTGTTAGCCCCCGAAGGGTAATGAAAGCTTAAACCAGAATGCTAAACTGTCCTACCTTGGACCGTTTCTATTTTCAGCCTGTCCTTCCATCTCACCATATGGCGATTATGAAGGCTTCGAGATAAATGAATATAACACTGGACAAACCTGAGAAAAAACACAGGTCCACATTCTGACTTTGAAAACCTTTACTGTTTTTTGTGCATGAAACTAGTGTTGTGGATCTAGTAATGTTGCAGTGTTTTGGTTTGTTTGGCTATTGGCAGCCATGCATGAACTTTGCTCCAGCATTGATTGTTACTTTGAAGGGGGTAATGTGCTGCGTTTCTATTCAAGCAGCTTATACTGCTGACCATGGCCCTGACCCGCGGAGGAAGATGGAGTCAGTAGGCTTGATATGTGACCTGTGACCTCTGCAAACCTCAAGCACCCATAGTTTTCAGGCAGGGTTCAATTCAGCAGCGTTTCTCCTATATAAAAAGCTCTCTCTTCTCCTCTCTCCTCCCACAGCCCTCCTCTGTACCGGAGACACCTCAGTGAAGAGGACAAAGAGGAGAGGCGTTCGAGCAGACACTCCCTGAAGGAAAGTGACAGTGATAGCAAGCTGGCAGAGTCCACAGCGTAACAGAGACGGTCACATCTCTCACTACCACCACCATCCTACACGAACACACCAGAGACAGATATAATGCTTTATTTAATCAAAATACACCTCCCCATACCATCCTCATTTGAACATCGGTGAGCAATGCTAGCTAGAACCAGATGCAAGAACAGGGGAAGGTCAGAGTGCACATACTGTGGAACTCACCGTGGTTCAATCTAAATGGAATGTGGCATAGCCATTTTCTGTGGCTACGAAGAGCTTTGAAGAATTCTTTACAGGGTGATTTGGAAAAGTGAAATTCCATCATAGAATCTTACAGCATAGTGGCCACCTCAGCTCTGCAGCTTTGAATCAATATAAGTATAGAGCTTAGCACCAATGGCATATTTTAAGATATATCTGTAGAGCTTATTACCACTGGCTTATTTAAGAGAACTGCTTTTCATAGGCTAACTTATGCTCCTGCTGTCATCTGTTGTTTGAGGACTGGAGAGCTTGTGGTTTATTCAAATGACTGTAGCAGGATCGGTTTAAGTCTCCCTTACAATGTGACCTCTCACTGCAGGCCCATATGCCTGACAGTCCAGCTTATCCTCCTTAGCACTTAGAAATGCCATTGTCTCCTCTACATGTGTTCGGACTGTCTCTGGTCATGCGTTTCAAACAATATTTAGCCAATATCAGTAACTAGAAGAAAGAATTATCTTGTTTCGAGACTGTTTTGTTTTTCTATCAATGTTGGAAAGTATGGTTCTTATTGAACGGGAGGGGGAGCTGCTTTGAGGGAAAAGGATTGGATCTGCTACATTTGCATACAGTAGTTCATGCTGGAATGGTTTTTGGTCTTGCTCGTTTAAAGCTCTGCCATGCTTTTGTCTCCTCGTGTCATGTCTGTTGGTTTTCAAAGGGAATATATTTACTATCTGTTGTGACGGGGGGCTTTCTAGGGATCTTCATCTTTCAAGATACACATGCGCTGGATATAAAAAAGAATAAGAATTAAATCTTTTTTTTTGACAAATGGCCTTAGTGCTATAAGCCCACCTCCCTTATGGGGAAAAACATGTATGCGACAAAAGTTATAATGTATTCTGAACGAAAATATAAACGCAACATGTGAAGTGTTGGTATCATGATTTCATGAACTGAAATAAAAATATCCCAGAATTTTACCAAATCCACAGAAAGCTTATCTCTCTCAAATCTTGAGATTTCTCCCAATTTTTACATCCCTGTTAGTGAGCATTTCTCCTCTGCCAAGAGAATCCATCCACCTGACAGATGTGGCATATCAAGAGGCTGATTAAACAGCATCATTACATAGGTGCACCTTGTGCTGCGCAATATAAAAGGCTCTAAAATGTGCACAACACAAAGTTTTGAGGGAGTGTGCAATTGGCATGCTGACTGCAGGAATATCCACCAGAGCTGTTGTCAGAGAATTTAATTTCTCTACCATAAGCTGCCTCCAATGTTGTTTTAGAGAATTTGGCAGTATGTCCAACAGACCATATGTAGCCACGCCAGCCAAGGACCACCACATCTGGCTTCTTCACCTGCTGGATCGTCTGAGACCAGCCACCCGGACAGCTGAGGAGTATTCCTGTCTGTAAAAAAAAAAACTTTTGTGTAGAAAAAAAACATTCTAATTTGCAGTGCCTTGCTCCCCAGTGGGTGGGCCAATCTCTCATAGGCCCAACCACGGCTGCGCCCCTGCCCAGTCATGTGAGGGACAACTTATTTCAATTGACTGATTTCCTTATATGAACTGTAACTCAGTAAAATCTTTGAAATTGTTGCATGTTGCGTTTTATATTTTTGTTCAGTATAAATCCTCTGAGATCACTGGAAGAATTTGCTCATGTAGGATACATTGTATCTGTATTTGGCCTTACTGAGTGACAATGATATCCTTTAGATTAACGTGACCTTATTAATTTATTAATAAATATGCAAATGTTGTATCTCTATGTAGAATAGTGTGGTGAAGGGTGTTTGCGTATGTACACAAGTGTATATCTGTGTGCGTGTCCATGTTTCCGTTGCTTCTATCTGTTCATGTGTGTGGGACAGACTATTTGCATATATTTTCTTGTTTTCACACTTCTAGTTTTTTTTATGCATTAGGTACGAATATAATACGGAACACTGGACACTTTGTCAATGCTTCCGAGTTGTGGATTTGTTAAATAAAAATATGTACGTTTAATGTTTGTTTTTGCATCTGAATAGGCATTGTTGGCTTTCCAAAATATTAATATATAACATGTTTGAAATGGATTGTATATTCATCAAAGCTTTTCAAACAGGTTTGTTTATTTTCATGATATTGAACAATTGACCACTTGTGATAGGAATGCTTTTTTTTGGCATGAATTTGAATGTAAATAAATGCAGGGGTTTGTTTACAGTAACATTGTGTCTTATTGCATGGTGGAATGGTAATATGGTTCTAGTTTGGAGCTGAATTAGTCATCATACGGAAATGTTTGGATGGAAATAAGGCAAGTTATTTATTGAAAACAGCAGGAACATTTTACTGATGTGCTTGACTGAAGTGTTTTTCCTCATCTCTTCAAGTGCATCACTTAATCACACCATCCATCTTCCCCCTGTAGAGGAGAGGGAAAACGAACACGATTGAAATTAATCATTACAACCAGACACCAGACAAATGTATGAACACTGCTCACACTCACTACTATGCAACTAGATCATCTTACATTAAGCTATAAGGGCTCAATTAAATCAGATTATCGTCAGTGTCATTATTTCTATAAAGCCTACACACGTTCTGAACTTCTAATGTTAGTGGGAGGGGTGTGGCTGCTCACCCATTTGACAGCTCCAAAGCAGTTACACCTCCGACACCACCAAAACATTAGCCATGCGGGTGTCGGCTTTCGCCGGTTAACGATCTGATTGAATCTAGGCCTAAACGTGGTACATTTCCATCAACAAAAGCAATCAATAAGAAACAAACTTGACAATCAGGCATTGTGTTAGAGAAGTGAGGCTTACATAGATGCTAAGTAACTAATAAGTATAGCGCAGTACATTTGTAGACATTCAGACTAACTTTGATGTTCAAACGAATCCCCTGTTTAGTATCTAGAATCCCCCATCAACCCAATCTGGAATCCTCTATACCTCGAACCGTTCTGTGCTGCACCCTATGAAGGGGAGATGTCCCCATAATCTGACTAGTGTGAGTCTGAGTGGATGTGTGTCTGTCTTTACTTAAATCCTTTCCACTGAGTGGCAGATTAAATTCTCCTGGTTTCACCTCTTCGGCAGTAACGTTGTTACACAACCCGGTGGAGGGGGGTGGGGGGTCAGCCTAACAAAGGCAGGCAGTGCTTTTAGCTGAGCTCTTTAGTTGTTTACCAAATCATATTTTATTTGTCACATTTGCCAAATACAACAGGTGTAGAAATGCTTACAAGCCCTTAACCAACAAGGCTTTAAGAAGTTAAGAAAAAAGTGTTAAGTAAAAAATTGAAAATAAAAGTAAATAATTCAACAGCAGCAGTAAAATAACAATAGCGAGGCTATATTCAGGGGGTACCGGTACAGAGTCAATGTGGAGGCTATATTCAGGGGGTACCGGTACAGAGTCAATGTGGAGGCTATATTCAGGGGGTACCGGTACAGAGTCAATGTGGAGGCTATATACAGGGTGTACCGGTACAGAGTCAATGTGGAGACTATATACAGGGGTACGGTACAGAGTCAATGTGGAGGCTATATACAGGGGGTACCGGTACAGAGTCAATGTGGAGACTATATACAGGGGTACCGGTACAGAGTCAATGTGGAGGCTATATACAGGGGGTACCAGTACAGAGTCAATGTGGAGGCTATATACAGGGGGTACCAGTACAGAGTCAATGTGGAGGCTATATACAGGGGTACCAGTACAGAGTCAATGTGGAGGCTATATACAGGGGGTACCAGTACAGAGTCAATGTGGAGGCTATATACAGGGGGTACCAGTACAGAGTCAATGTGGAGGCTATATACAGGGGGTACCGGTACAGAGTCAATGTGGAGGCTATATTCAGGGGGTACCGGTACAGAGTCAATGTGGAGGCTATATACAGGGGGTACCGGTACAGAGTCAATGTGGAGGCTATATACAGGGGTACACAGAGTCAATGTGGAGGCTATATACAGGGGGTACTGGTACAGAGTCAATGTGGAGGCTATATACAGGGGGTACCGTACAGAGTCAATGTGGAGGCTATATACAGGGGGTACGTACAGAGTCAATGTGGAGGCTATATTCAGGGGTACCGTACAGAGTCAATGTGGAGGCTATATACAGGGGTACCGGTACAGAGTCAATGTGGAGGCTATATACAGGGGGTACCGTACAGAGTCAATGTGGAGGCTATATACAGGGGTACCGCAGAGTCAATGTGGAGGCTATATACAGGGGGTACCGGTACAGAGTCAATGTGGAGGCTATATACAGGGGGTACCGGTACAGAGTCAATGTGGAGGCTATATACAGGGGGTACCGGTACAGAGTCAATGTGGAGGCTATATACAGGGGGTACACAGAGTCAATGTGGAGGCTATATACAGGGGGTACCGGTACAGAGTCAATGTGGAGGCTATATACAGGGGGTACCGGAGTCAATGTGGAGGCTATATACAGGGGTACACAGAGTCAATGTGGAGGCTATATACAGGGGGTACTGGTACAGAGTCAATGTGGAGGCTATATACAGGGGGTACCGTACAGAGTCAATGTGGAGGCTATATACAGGGGGTACCGTACAGAGTCAATGTGGAGGCTATATTCAGGGGGTACCGTACAGAGTCAATGTGGAGGCTATATACAGGGGGTACTGGTACAGAGTCAATGTGGAGGCTATATACAGGGGGGTACTGGTGCAGAGTCAATGTAGAGGCTATATACAGGGGGTACCGCACAGAGTCAATGTGGAGGCTATATACAGGGGGTACCGGTACAGAGTCAATGTGGAGGCTATATACAGGGGGGTACCGGTACAGAGTCAATGTGGAGGCTATATACAGGGGGTACCGGTACAGAGTCAATGTGGAGGCTATATACAGGAGGTACCAGTACAGAGTCAATGTGGAGGCTATATACAGGGGGTACCGCATAGAGTCAATGTGGAGGCTATATACAGGGGGTACCGTACAGAGTCAATGTGGAGGCTATATGTACAGAGTCAATGTGGAGGCTATATACAGGGGGTACCGGTACAGAGTCAATGTGGAGGCTATATACAGGGGGTACCGGTACAGAGTCAATGTGGAGGCTATATTCAGGGGGTACCGGTACAGAGTCAATGTGGAGGCTATATACAGGGGGTACCGGTACAGAGTCAATGTGGAGGCTATATACAGGGGGTACTGGTGCAGAGTCAATGTGGAGGCTATATACAGGGGGTACTGGTACAGAGTCAATGTGGAGGCTATATACAGGGGGTACCGTACAGAGTCAATGTGGAGGCTATATACAGGGGTACCGTACAGAGTCAATGTGGAGGCTATATTCAGGGGGTAGTCAGAGTCAATGTGGAGGCTATATACAGGGAGTACCGGTACAGAGTCAATGTGGAGGCTATATACAGGGGGTACCGGTACAGAGTCAATGTGGAGGCTATATACAGGGGGTACCGGTACAGAGTCAATGTGGAGGCTATATACAGGGGTACCGGTACAGAGTCAATGTGGAGGCTATATACAGGGGGTACCGGTACAGAGTCAATGTGGAGGCTATATACAGGGGTACCGGTACAGAGTCAATGTGGAGGCTATATACAGGGGTACCGGTACAGAGTCAATGTGGAGGCTATATACAGGGGGTACCGGTACAGAGTCAATGTGGAGGCTATATACAGGGGTACAGCAGAGTCAATGTGGAGGCTATATACAGGGGGTACCGGTACAGAGTCAATGTGGAGGCTATATACAGGGGGTACCGGTACAGAGTCAATGTGGAGGCTATATACAGGGGTACCGGTACAGAGTCAATGTGGAGGCTATATACAGGGGGTACCGGTGCAGAGTCAATGTGGAGGCTATATACAGGGGGTACCGGTACAGAGTCAATGTGGAGGCTATATACAGGGGGTACCGGTACAGAGTCAATGTGGAGGCTATATACAGGGGGTACTGGTGCAGAGTCAATGTGGAGGCTATATACAGGGGGTACCGGTACAGAGTCAATGTGGAGGCTATATACAGGGGGTACCGGTACAGAGTCAATGTGGAGGCTATATACAGGGGGTACCGGTGCAGAGTCAATGTGGAGGCTATATACAGGGGGTACCGGTACAGAGTCAATGTGGAGGCTATATACAGGGGGTACCGGTACAGAGTCAATGTGTAATATGTACATGTAGGTAGAGTTAAAGTGACTATGCATAGATAATGAACAGAGAGTAGCAGCAGCGTAAAAGAAGGTTCTGGGTAACTCTTTGATTAGCTGTTCAGGTCTCTGACCTCCCTATAGGCTGTCTCATCATTGTTGGTGATCAGGCCTACCACTCTTGTGTCAACTGCAAACTTGATGATGGTGTTGGAGTTGTGCCTGGCCATGCAGTCCTGAGTGAACAGGGAGCACAGGAGGGACTGATCAAACACTCCTGAGGGGCCTCCGTGTTGAGGATCAGCGTGGCAGATGTGTTGTTGAAGTGTCAGTGGTGAACCTGGCCAGATGGTCAGTGCTCGGAGTACACGTCCTGGTAATCTGTCTGGCCGTGCGGCCTTGTGAATGTTGACATGTTTAAAGGTCTTACATCGGCTACGGAGAGCGGGATCACACAGTCGTCCGGAACTGCAGATGCTCTCATGCATGCTTCAGTGTTACTTGCCTTGAAGCTAGCATAGAAGTAATTTAGCTCGTCTGGTAGGCTCGTGTCACTGGGCAGCTCGCAGCTGTGCTTCCCTTTGTAGTCTGTAATAGGTTGCAAGCCCTGCCACATCCAACGAGCGTCTGAGCCGGTGTAATACGATTCAATCTTAGTCCTGTATTGATGCTTTGCCTGTTTGATGGATCGTCGGAGGGCAAAGTGTGATTTCTTATAAGATTCCAGGTTAGAGTCCCGCTCCTTGAAAGCAGAAGCTCTACCCTTTAGCTCAGTGAGATATTTGCCTGTAATCCATGGCTTCTGGTTGGGGTATGTTTGTACGATCACTGTGGGGATGACGTCGTTGAGGCACTTATTGATGAAGCCAGTGATGTGTTGTACTCCTCAATGCCTTTGGAAGAATCCCAGAACATATTCCAATCTGTGTTAGCAAAACAGTCCTATATCTTAGCATCTGCTTCATCTGACCACTTTCTTATTGACCGAGTCCCCTGTGCTTCCTGCTTTAGATTTTGCTTGTAAGCAGGAATCGGGAGGATAGAGTTATGGTCAGATTTGCCAAATGGAGGGCGAGGGAGAGCTTTGTCTGCATCTCTGTGTGTGGAGTAAAGGTGGTCTAGAGTTTTTTTTCTTCTGGTTGTACATTTAACATGCTGGTAAAAATGAAGTAAAATGGATTTAAGTTTCCCTACATTAAAGTCCCCAGCCACTAGGAGCGCTGCTAGATTAGCGTTTTCCTGTTTTCTTACGGCCTTATACAGCTGGTTGACTGCGGTCTTAGTGCCAGCATCGGTTTGTGGTGGTAAATAGACGGCTACGAAAAATACAGATGAAAACTCTCTTGATAAATAGTGTGGTCTACAGCTTATCTTGAGATAATCTACCTCAGGTGAGCAAAACCTTGAGACTTCCTTAGATTTTGTGCACCAGCTGTTGTTTACAAAATACATAGAATGCCACTCCTGGTCTTACCAGAGGCCCCTGTTCTATCCTGCCAAAAAAGCTTAAAACATGCCAGCTGTATGTTATTCATGTCGTCGTTCAGCCGCGACTCTGTGAAACACAAGATATTACAGTTTTTAATGTCCCGTTGGTAGGATACACATTATCATAGTTTGTCTATTTTATTATCGATTGATCGTACGTTGGCTAATAGGACCGACGATAAAGGTGGATTACCCTCTCGGCGACGGATCCTTACAAGGCTCCCGGACCTTCGTCTTTCTCCTGCGAATGATGGGGATGAGGGCCTTGTCGGGTGTCTGAAGTAAATCCTTCTCGTCCGTCTCATTAAAGAAAAAGTATTCCTCCAGTACGGGGTGAGTAATCCTTAGTTCTACAACAACTGTTATTTGAGTTTCACTCGCTGTCGTGGCCCCCCGTAGCTCTCTATTGCAATGAGTCGATATGCTGCCACACCATGTTACTAGGGCCACACTTGAAGTATTCAGTGACCTTGCATTTGACACTGCTGTTGGCTCTGCTGTCTAGACTATGCTGTCCAAGTTCACCCAGGAGATTGGGTTCATTCATTCTAAAGTGTGATGCCACTGACTGATAGGGGATTAGTTTCTCACCCAGCAGGTGTTGACGTGTTGCATTCCATTTGATCAGGGGACATTTCCACATTTTGCCCTTGGATGGAGCCCCCTCTCTCAGGCAATACGGCCTGTCGGGGTACAGGCAGGCAGAGGAGGGGATGTTTCTTAACTCAGGCTTCATCCTCTGTGATTAGTGCGTACAGTTTTCCACAGGCAGCCTTCTGTCAATAACAGGATGATTGGAGGCGCTAGGATACCGCCTGCAGGGACCAGGTGAGGAAGCTGCATTCATTTGCAACTCTGAGAAGAAAAGAGTCAGCGGAGGGTGCTGCTTTGGGCGCTTTTCTTTGTTTGCACATGTCAATTCCACTCTAATGAACACTGCACAGTAGTGGGCCTTTGTCAGACGGCTCAGAGGTAAGCTCAAACAATATTTACATTTTGCATAGGTCTTTACAGGGCTGAGGAACAATACAACCGTTTTCCCTCTGTGTGTGGAACTTAGCATGAAAGGGATTCAATGATATCGTGGAGGAGAAATATTTGATTTCATGTTTTCTTACCACACAGCCATATTAAAGCTGACTGTGAGCCAGAAACAGAATTACTGAAACATTTTGGAGTGGAAAAAAGCAAAAGCTTTTATGACTCCAACCACATTCAGCACTGGAGTTCTCTTCTTCCATCTTCAACTACTAGCATGCAGGTGGCCAAAACACTCCTACCATGCTCTGTGTCCCTGCCAAAGTGGAAGTGTTGTGCCTCTGTGATGAGGTCCCAGGATGTTTCCCAGAGCAGCTTGCTCTGTCTTAGGGATTGGAGAGAGTGAGAGAGAACCCTCCCACATGGGCCTCTGACAGTGGGAAGCTGGAGAAAAATCGTTTGACACTTTCACAGCTTCCCAAAAGCACCAAGCTCATTACAATTCTAAATATTGCCGCTGGTTTCTATGCTCGCCTGCCCTGTTGGTCTCCCTATTCGCACCATTCATAAGGATAAATACTTTTCTTTTTATACTTTGATTTGGTGTTATATCCATATTTACAGTGTATTGGGAAAATATTCAGACCCCTTCACTTTGTCCACATTGTTACGTTACAGCCTTATTCTGAAATGGATAAAGTTTTCCCCCCTCAATCTACACACAATACCCCATAATGACAAAGCAAAAACAGGTTTTTAGACATTTCTGCAAATAAATGTATTAAAAATAAAAAACTGAAAAATCACATTTACATACATAAGTATTCAGACCCTTTACTTTGTTGAAGCAGCTTTGGAAGCAATTACAGCCTCTAGTCTTCTTGGGTATATCGCTACAAGCTTGGCACATCTGTATTTGGGGAGTTTCTCCCATTCCTCTCTGCAGATCCTCTCAAGCTCTGTCAGGTTGGATGGGGAGCGTCACCGCACAGCTATTTTCAGGTCTCTCCAGAGATGTTCGATCAGGTTCAAGTCTGGGCTTTGGCTGGACCACTCAAGGTAATTCAGAGACTTGTCCTGAAACCACTCCTGAGTTGTCTTGGCTGTGTGCTCAATGTCGTTGTCCTGTTGGAAGGTGAACCTTCATCCCAGTCTGAGGTCCTGAGTGCTCTGGAGTAGGTTTTCATCAATGATCTCTCTGTACTTTGCTCCATTCATGTTTGCCTCGATCCTGACTAGTCTCCCAGTCACTGCCACTGAAAAACATCCCCACAGCATGCTGCCACCGCCATGCTTCACCGTAGGGATGGTGCCAGGTTTCCTCCAGACGTGACGCTTGGCATTCAGGCCAAAGAGTTCAATCTTGGTTTCATCAGACCAGATAATCTTATTTCTCATTGTCTCAGAGTCCTTTACGTGCCTTTTGGCAAACTCCAATCGGGCTGTCATTTTCCTTTTACTGAAGAGTGGCTTCCGTCTGGCCGCTCTACTATAAATGCCTGATTGGTGGAGTGCTGCAGAGATGGTTGTCCTTCTGGAAGGTTCTCCCATCTCCACAGAGGAACTCTGGAGCTCTCTCAGAGTGAACATTTGGTTCTTGGTCACCTCCCTGATCAAAGACCCTTTCCCCCGATTGCTCCTTTTGGCTGGGTGCCAGCTCTAGGAAGAGTCTTGGTGGTTCCAAACTTCTTCCATTTAAGAATGATGGCGACAACTGTGTTCTTGGGGACCTTAAATTCTGCAGAAATGTTTTGGTACCCTTCCCGAGATCTGTGCCCCGACACAATCCTTTCTCGGAGCTCTACGGACAATTCCTTCGACCTCATGGCTTGGTTTTTGCTCTGACATGCACTGTCAACTGTGGGTCCTTATATAGACAGGTGTGTGTGTCTTTCCAAATCATGTCCAATCAATTGAATTGACCACAGGTGGTAGAAACATCTCAAGGATGATCAGTGGAAACTGGATGCACCTGAGCTCAATTTGTAGTCTAGTACAAAGGGTCTAAATACTTATGTTAGTAAGGTATCAGCTTTTTTAAAATAAGTGTGCTAAAATGTCCAAAAACCTGTTTTCTCTGTCATTATGTGGTATTTTGTCTAGATTGAAGATGTTTTATTGAATCCATTTTAGAATAAGGCTGTAACGTAACAAAATTCTTTCCGAATGCGCTGTATCTGACTAAGTACATTCAAGGGCATTGGTGCATCATAGACTTTCCTTTTAAAAGCTATGATGCACAAACTTTCAGATGCAGTAACACATTCTGTGATACAGTATTTTCATAGCTTTTTCATTTAACTGATGCTGAAGGGAAATATTGTTTGCCTTTAGACTTATTCATTTAGCTCATGCATTTTGTCCCCCACTGGCCAGGTCTGTGATCTTCAACTCCATCTAAAAAAAAATGAATCAGAAGCTAAAGAAGTGAATGTCAATACAGTAGAATTTTGGCACCAATGTGAGCCCCCACCCCCTTCAAAATGATATACACACTGTTCTTTCTCTCTCAATACTTCCCCTCCATTAGCGTAAGCCACCAGCCCTCTCTACCTTAAAATAATGTGTTGTCATAGTTACCTGTTGACACAGTGCATTTTCTATGCCTGTGTTTTAATTTCCAACTTTTCTGCTGTATAAATCAAAAGTAATCTAGGCCACCACGAAATACGGCGTTGAAAAGCTGGAAAGAAACCATTAAACGTTGCATTTCTGTTTCCCTAAAAGCAGCCATGAATCTCACTTTGTCAAATTCGGTTTGAATGGAGGACAGGAGTGCAGCTAGATAAACAATGGTGGAATTAGAAAAATGAGCATGAAAATGCTTTTCATTTCATGCTGAACGCAGAACCTTAGACCACCGTTTGAAATGTGTTGCAGGTGCTATTCTGAATGTGTTGCCTGTTTAAACTGACACACAAAAATGACCCTATATACTAACCTAAATTTCAACATGCTATTTTAATACAAGGCACATTGCAGAGATCCAACTGTTCCAAAATAAAAAATCAAACTGTAAAAATGTAACACAGCAGAATACAGGAGGTGTAAAAATGGCCCAAGTGATGAAGTTACCCCTGACAAATGAATTTGTCTGGAGAATGTCTCATGTGGTGTAATGTAATGTAATTCTAGCCTTCTTCTCTCCTCTGACGTGCTGTATTCCCCTGGTTACACAGCATGAAGCACCACTCCGCCTCTGGCCCAGCCCCAGCTCATGCAGCCTCTGCTGCTGCTTAGGGAGAGGCATGGATTTAGCCCTGTGCTGCTGATGTAATGGCCTTTTAATGTGGCCATTGTCTAGCTCAATCAATACATTCATTTCCAGCTCTGTGAATAAATATCCAGGGTGATCACTGTATAATTTCCCCATTGAAGCTGATGAACTGTGGTCATTGTGTGACTTGCTGATTAGTGATGAAAATGTTTACAGAGAGAACAGGTACTGTGGAACATTACTGGGTTAGCTGTTCGCTTCCACGGCAGAAAGACTAATGTCTCCACAGCTGATGGCGTTTTAACAATGTGTTTGCTTTATGAGGGGGATTGTCATTACAGAGAGAAACACTGGGGTGAAAATCAAAGTGAGTGCCAAGGCAGGGATTGAAAACCTATAGATAAACAACACAGGTTTCAGTCTTCATCATCTACATGAATTATTATCTTGATTTATAATGCAGCTCTGATGAAGTCAATGAGTAGCTGCCTTGTTTGTAAATCATACAGAAGTCTATGGTATGTGCAACATCCACAAAGAGAGGTGATGTTGGCATCATACGCACTTGGATACTTCACATTCATAACAATGTTCAAATTGGACCTTGTCAATCAGTCTGTAATGAGATGAACCAAAGTGAATCAATATTTGCTTCTGATTCCAGTTGTTTACTTTGTGACTAGGTCTATAAAGAGGATTTGGGGTTGGACTGGAACTGCTGGATTTTGAATGGGGAGAGGTCATAGGAGGGCATCTGTCCAAGGCTCAGCTCACACAGCACCTTCTCAATGACTGGACCAAACTTGAAACCATGACCTGGGAAAAGAAAGTGCTCAGTGACCTTATGTCAGTCTAAAATATGTGCATATAATACAATGTCTAAAGATAAATCTGGGTAAAATGTAGAGTATGTAATTTACGAACAAAAGGGTCTACAGAATGAGAGCATTATGTGGTAGACCTTGAATTACTATAATCAGGTAATAGTCTTTTTTTTTGCACTTCTCACTTTTTTCCATCTCACACTTTTCTCTAAGAATAGCTGTTCAAGCAGATGAGAGGAAGGAGGCTTTTCGAAGGTGAGGGATGAGCGGATCACTCAAAGGGTGATTGTGCTGCCTGCCCAAAATACATTAATCTTATTGAGGTGAGAGGAGGTCAATGGTAGACCTGGGGGAGCAGGTCCTGGCCGCGACAGGCATACAGTGTCACAAAGAGATGGGGGAGGAGGGATGGAGGGGAAGGAGAGAGAATGAGAGAGGAGACACAATAGGGCCAGCAGAATCTCTTTTGTCTGATTCTGTCTGCTTGATTACTATTCGGGTAGACAAAAGGTAGCACAACCCAATAATTATGAGTCGAGGTTCAGAAAATTCCTTCCTGAAATTTGGCGCTACTATATCTTTATGATTTACCATTGCATTCCAGTATAATATATTTCATATTTTCAAATGACAGAGTGGTAGAAAGATTCAAATCAGATGAATTAGACCTGAACCTAGCATGTAAGCCATTTAGATGAGCACAATATAAGTGGTTTAAGTGCAATATGAGAGTATTACACTGTGAACGCAGTAAACAATATGTGGGTGGTATAAGAGCATCAAACAAATGAATAGTGATACATGGTGACCCCGTCCATTGCTCTTAATGCCTTATTAAAGCAATAGAACGCTTGTAATAAACCATAAACCCCAGGAATATGAGGAGGCTGGAAGAACAATAGAGCACGCTAAGCGTAGCAGACTGCCGGTTGTTTTTCCAGTTGTGTCGTTACATGCAAGACAATGCACCGCAAGATGAATAGCTTTGGCACCATGCCAGGGCTGTGGCAGAGCTTGGTGGAGTTCCTAACCCCCCAAGTTGTACGGGTCGTGGCTATAAACTGTTAAAGAGCAGAAATGAATTACAAGTTTGCAGAATCGCAGAATCCTTTAGCAGAAGCCGCTGAACAGACAGAAATCATTCTGGGAAGTCTCTCCTGGTCTGAGTGAATGGTCTTCCAGTCTGGATTAGTACACTCTGTCAATATCAAAAGGGACACAGCCAGGCTACAAACCTGGCTTTCAACTGAGGGGCTGGCAGAAACTTACACAAGTTGTCATTTGGCTGTAGGTTTTAGGGATATGGTTCCTCAATGCTGGAATGTGCAGATAGAGATTTGAGAACACAGTACTGTGAGAGGTGGATACACAGGGACTCCTGTAAAATACCTGAGAATCCTGCTCCAATGATGATGTTGTTGTGGTGAGGGTGACGATCTAGAACAAAGTGATGGTCTGGTGTGACCTGCAGGCAACAAGAGAGCATGCATACTCCTTGTAAAGTGTAGACCTGTGTACAGTAAACTTATCCACATTTTATCTACAAGTGTAAATCAAGAATATTAAGAGCCTTTGTTGGAGGGTTGGAGGGTTATTTTGAGTACTGAAAATGTGTCTCAGTGTTCTCTCTTCAATAATGTTGTTTAGAGTCTCTCTGAGAGTTTGCCAAATGCTTTCATTCTAATTACATGAATCCAAACTGGATTGCTGAACTTAACCTTGTGTTCCATCCGCACGCTCAACTGAGTCACTCAACAGAACATTGTAATCCTAATGTCATGAGTGCTGTTAGAATTAACACATTCTACAGTTATTGTTGATAGCCTCTATCGACGCTCTGAAAATAGCCAATACTAATGATATTGATGGTTTAGTCAGACGGCTAAGTCTCTAGTTAGATTTGTGAGGATTAATCCATCTAGTGAAATGTTCAGCTCTGGGTTACTGTAGTACAGAGACTGCAGCAGTGGCGACCCCTCATTCAGAGCCCCACCTGTTCAGCAAAATAATAAAAATAATTCAAGCCCCTTGGGTGCTGCCATAGAGTTGGCCACAGATAAAATGACATCAAATCAGGTTATATCTACTGTAGCTTTGATTGGACTGATCATGTCAACATCATACTTTCCAATCTTCGCTAGCAAGCTAGACAAGCAGTCATCATCATGAATCACATCGACAATCTACTGGCAAATCCTTTTCAATCCTTGTCATATGAAGAAATAATAGGTAGAACGTATCAGTGCTCGTCGGCCATTGGACATAAACATTACACAACCAGTTGGAAATCGCAAATTGAACAATGAGTGGTTTGGAAGGAATGAGTAGCGTTGCAAAGCAACCACTAGCCTGCTATTCAGTGGAGTGGGTGTGTGGTCAAATTCTGGGTTTAAGGGTCTCTTTTCCAAGCTTAAAATGATAAATATTCAACACAATGGGCCAGAAAAGGTTGAATACATTGGCCATGCTGTCAATCCAGCATGAGTTCTGCCAGGTTCAAAACAGCTGGACACTTGGAACTGGGAAATCTCCGACTTCAGTGACTTCAAGACAACTGGGAGCTGGGAAAATACATTTGAATAGCCATCCAACTCGGAATTCCAAGTCGTAACTCGGGCCTCTTTCTAGAGATCCGATGTGAAGATCACTGACGTCATGATTCAACCTTTCAACCTCCCAAGCACAATACATCCAGAGAATGCCAGACTTTGATGACAAAGTTTGATGACAAAATTTGCCCACAAGGACCACCACGCAACCTTCCTGTTCATGTGAGCACAGCACAACAATGGGGAGTCCAAAAACATCTTGTATGCTGCTGCATAAATTATGTAATATGCCAGGGATTTATGTATAATGTAGCTAAGAAAGCAATACTAAGTGTATGTTGTGCAGTAAACTGTTGGTAGCCCATGTGCCTCACCCTAATAATTTGGTCCCTTTCCCCCTCAGAACTTAGCCTACTGTTCTGATTTAGTGAAATGGAATCATTGAATATTGTAAGAGCTTTCAGTGTCTGCTTATATACCCTATTTATTTATCCCACGTTTCTGATTTGGTGTACAGGGAGTACACTGTAAGAACAGCCCATGTTCTGAATTCCGTCACTGTACATTTCAAAAGTGCTGAACAAATAGTTATATTGACTACGTCCATTTTAGCTCGCTCATTAATGTCTTAATTGAAATCACAGATGGCCTCTTATACCCTCGTCATCCCCTTATGCCATAGTTTGTACATCTCAATTCTCAGTAGAAACCATATTTGTTTAAGCAAGTCAGCCATATCAGATATGTTTTTTGAAGGGAATTAAGTGAGGCTGATTGATCTGTTTCGCTGGCAGACAAGGCTCCGCTGATAGCCAGGTGTAGCAGTGGTAAGGATTCACTCCATGGTGCTGAAAAGAAAGCTCTGCTGTTGAGATAGCTTTATGGCAAGGGCTGATTTGAAGGTTTTACTGCTAACCTACAAAGCATCACATGGGCTTGCTCCTACCTCTGATTTGGTCCTGCCGTACATACCTACACATACGCTATGGTCACAAGATGCAGGCCGCCTAATTGTCCCTAGAATTTCGAAGCAAACAGCTGGAGGCAGGGCTTTCTCCTATAGAGCTCCATTTTTATGGAATAGTCTGCCTACCCATGTGAGAGACGCAGACTCGGTCTCAACCTTTAAGTCTTTACTGAAGACTCATCTCTTCAGTGGGTCATATGATTGAGTGTAGTCTGGCCCAGGAGTGTGACGATGAACGGAAAGGCTCTGGAGCAATGAACCGCCCTTGCTGTTTTTGCCTGGCCGGTTCCCCTCTCTCCACTGGGATTCTCTGCCTCTAACCCTATTACAGGGGCTGAGTCACTGGCTTACTGGTGCTCTTTCATGCCGTCCCTAGGAGGGGTGTGTCACTTGAGTGGGTTGAGTCACTGACGTGATCTTCCTGTCTGGGTTGGCGCCCCCCCATTTGGTTGTGCCGTGGCGGAGATCTTTGTGAGCTATACTCGGCCTTGTCTCAGGATGGTAAGTTGGTGGTTGAAGATATCCCTCTAGTGGTGTGTGGGCTGTGCTTTGGCAGTGCACCCTCGACAGTGTTATATCCTTCCTGTTTGGCCCTGTCCGGGGGTATCATCGGATGGGGCCACAGTGTCTCCTGACCCCTCCTCTCTCAACCTCCAGTATTTATGCTGCAGTAGTTTATGTGTCGGGGGCTAGGGTCAGTTTGTTATATCTGGAGTACTTCTAATGTCTTATCCGGTGTCCTGTGTGAATTTAAGTATGCTCTCTCTAATTCTCTCTTTCTCTCTCTCGGAGGACCTGAGCCCTAGGACCATGCCTCAGGACTACCTGGCATGACGACTCCTTGCTGTCCACAGTCCACCTGGCCATGCTGCTGCTCCAGTTTCAACTGTTCTGCCTGCGGCTATGGGACCCTGACCTGTTCACCGGACGTGCTACCTGTCCCAGACCTGCTGTTTTCAACTCTCTAGAGACAGCAGGAGCAGTAGAGATACTCTTAATGATTGGCTATGAAAAGCCAACTGACATTTACTCCTGAGCTGCTGACTTGCTGCACCCTCGACAACTACTGTGATGATTATTATTTGACCATGCTGGTCATTTATGAACATTTGAACATCTTGGCCATGTTCTGTTATAATCTCCACCCGGCACAGCCAGAAGAGGACTGGCCACCCCTCATAGCCTGGTTCCTCTCTAGGTTTCTTCTTAGGTTTTGGCCTTTCTAGGGAGTTTTTCCTAGCCACCGTGCTTCAATACCTGCATTGCTTGCTGTTTTTTTTTTTTTGCTGGGTTTCTGTACAGCACTTTGAGATATCAGCTGATGTAAGAAGGGCTATATAAATACATTTGATTTGATTTGATTTGATTTATGTAGACCTTAACAGTTTGTGGGCACCATTTGTCACTGTTAAAGTGCAATTATTGTATTTTTTGTGTTGTGTAGTGGCTTTGCTGGCATATATCTAAACATTTTTTGGGGAGTTTGCTCCACCAAAATGTACATGCTAAAATCGCCACTGGACTGACTGTGTACAGGCAGCTCTCCACCACGGCTGGCTCTGGCTCCAGGCCCGGGAGGTAGTGGGACACAAACTGGGACAGGAGATGGACGTCCGTCCTGTCTGTCTGTTGGTCCCTCTCGTTGTGCTCCGTCTCACTGCCCATGTGGTAGCATATCTGATGAACACAAGGACAATACCACTACTGAAGCATAGAGAGATTCTGAATCTCTCACCATTGAGGTTTATGACTTAATTACATGCGTTGGTTGGTGTGATATTCTAAAGTCCTATTAAGGGTAGAACGTGGGGTTTGTCTAGCTAAATGCAATGTATCCTTAGGGATATACACTCAAACCCTACAAACAGCGTCCTCTGTGTATTCATTCCTCACAATAGGGAACTGATTACAGTGTGAAGGAATGCTACTTTTAGCCTATCCCCTCTACAGGACAGCAGTCATTTTGTCCAAGGAAATGGCACTCTAATAGTTCCTGCATTATTCAGTGTTAGTAGGTGATACTTTCCGTATCCAGGCAGTGTTCCTCACCTTCATCAGGCCTGGGTACTCATTGGACGGGAGGCCATAGAAGTGGTACTGCGATCCCTCAACTCCCAACTGGACAAAGCAAGGGATGCGGCAGCTGATGTCATAGGTGCCCGGAACCTTCTCCTTCCAGAAGCACACATTGATCTTCACCACCTGGCAACGGCAGCACAGCACATAAGGGCAGACTTTCTTCAAAGGGAATGCACACTCCCTCCCGGCACAGAGTCCTCTGGAGTTACCTGTGCTGTAGTTAGCTGGTGTTTCTATGTTTTGAGGGTGAAATTTCAACCAAAGGGTTATGTCATCACGGTAACCAATTTTCAACATAGACAAACCTTGCAAAAAATATCTTGAATTTTTACCTTCGAAACAACATCAGATCTTCTACGTTATATCAACAATCAGAAACTATAGTTTGGGCAGCACCTCCTACTGGAGAATTGATCTATCTACAGTTATCCGTTTGGTCTCCCATGCAGGGTTTTAACCAAGCCCAGCTTTGATAATTGTCCCTGACTGCTACCAATGTGCTATCGTGAGAATGATTATTGAGAAATGATCATTAACTAAAGAGATTCACCTCTTGCTATCGAAGTCCTGAAAGGGTAGGTTTAAGAGAGCAAATTAAATGTAACCATACTTTATAAATCGTGCACAGTATCATCCATATTTAGGTATACGTACAGTACCACTTGCGCAGTCATCAACAGCTATTGTTTTATATTCAACCCAGGGTTCAACTAAATATAGACAATACATCCTGTACTGTAAATGCTGACGGTTTCAAACTTTGGTTGACTTGAAATTGAATCTTCAATTGAATCATTTATATGTAAGATTCACGCCTCCATCTCAAACAAAAATCAAAGTTAAAGAATATGACTAAATCACATCAAACTTTAATAAAAGTGCATTTAAAGTTTGATGTGATTTAGTCCTATTCGTTAACTTTGAATTTTGGTTGAGATGGAGATGGTGAATCCAACTGTTGAATGAATTTAATTCCTCTGTTTTAATTCCCAATTAAAATGAAACAGTCTGTCAATTCATAATCATTTGTAAGACCCTTATTTTATAGGAATGGACAGAGTACCGGTCTTAAAGTCAAGTAACAGCCTTTATTCAAGAGAGTACTGAGTTCATACACATTTTACCACAGGTTATAAACTGAAAATGACGTCAGCGTTTTCTAAATGTTCCGTCTCTTCTTGACACAGGTAGAAAAGCTCTATAGCTCTCAAGCCTTCCCTCCTCGCCTAGAGCCAAGGTCAGTCAGTGTAGATAAGCATTCTAGACAGTCTGGATTCATAGTTCATTCATTTGTACCAAGGAACAGACCGTCATTGTTCTAAACTCTTGACTACATTCACTACATTATATTCAATACTGGGAGCAAGAGAGAAAATTCATACATGTACAGTAGCATAATAGTATTCGGATTAGTCAGTCCTGATTGAAATGTATACATAATTAGTCATCATTGATAAAAATTCCCTTAACACCAACATATCAAATATTAAATCCAGACGGCACAGATTAAATTCAGTGGCACAGATGATACATCTCCTTCAAATGTTGATATTTGGTTGCGTTGACAACCAAACACAATTCAGGATTACTTTTGCAATACAGTAAAAAGCCTAAAGTTAAGTCTATCTTTCCAACAAATGGAAATATTTATTCAACCTTACAATGAGTAATACATCCCATGGCCACATTGTGACTATAAATGTAATCATAGGAAGCATGCATGTTCAAGATAGCATGTTACCATGCAAAGGTCACAGGTCTGTGGAGATCCTTCCCAATATTGTTATAATAATTTGAGAAAAATCTCAAACAGCATTGACCACTTTTAATGTAATCTCAACTGCAATCCAGGTTATTTGGTTGTGCAATTAGATGAAGCACAGTGATAACACGTTATATTTAAATACAAAATATCTGACATTGTATTCCCATTTGAACTTTCTTGTGCTTTTAAATGGTTGAAAGCAAAGTGATACCCAAAACTTAGACATTGTTTTTCAATTGTAATTGATCACTGTCTCAACCAAATATTTCCCAAATGTCCATGTTGAAATTACGTGGTGTGCCCAGTAGGTTGTATTACATAGTTTCCTGTAGTTACATTCATGTAGTCAACCTCTCTGTATGTTCAAGCCCTTGTGTCTCGTATTGTCTTGTTTTCCCTAGATGAAGGGTCTGTTCTCCTGCAGTCAGACCTGAGAGATGTGATTATAAATCATTTCAGTTACAGAATTATAGAAAGTGTTTTCAATCATGACCCTGCTGAGAGTAAGGGAGGACAAATAGAGATATTTATTCTGGAGACGGACCGGCTGTGTCCCGCAGTGCCTGTTACCGCCCTGTGTCTGACCCTGCAGTGTCTGTCAGAGACACAGACCGCTATAATTCACTGATTATGGTCTCAAGAGGGTGATTATTTATTTATGATAAAAAAACGGAAATATGCTCTCACGTAGTTCCAGGAAAAGTAGAGGTTACAATAGATACAGAATCGTGCTCTTCTTACCTGGCAGAAGACCTTAGAGTTGTGTGGTCCACACACAGTGGAATGTTTAAATACAGGAACACACTTACGTGGATTTCAATTGTCCCCATGTCAGCTTGGTGTGTCGGTGAATGAAATGTCAGCCGTTATATACACTACATGAACAGAAATGTGTGGACACCTGCTCATCGAACATCTCATTCCAAAATCATAGGCATTAATATGGAGTTGGTCCCCCCTTTGCTGCTATAACTGGGAAGGTTTAACACTAGATGTTGGAACATTGCTGTGGGGCGATTAGGCCTGGCTCGCAGTCTGCGATCCAATTCATCCCAAAGGTGTTCGATGGGGTTGAAGTCAGGGCTCTGTGCAGGCCAATCAAGTTCTTCCACACCAATCTTGACAAACCATTTCTGTATGGACATTGCTTTGTGCATGTGGGCATTGTCATGCTCAAACAGGAAAGGGCCTTCCCCAAACTGTTGCCACAAAGTTGGAAGCACAGACTCATCTAGAATGTCATTGTATGCTGTAGCATGAAGATTTCCCTTCACTGGAACGAAGGGGCCTAGCCTGAACCATGAAAAACAGCCCCAGACCATTATTCCTCCTCCACCAAACTTTACAGTTGGCACTATGCATTGGGGCAGGTAGCGTTCTCCTGGCATCTGCCAAACCCCTACCACTCTGCGACTGAGCCGTTGTTGCGTCTAGATGTTGCCACTACACAATAACAGCACTTACAGTGGACCCGGGAAGCTCAAGCAGCGCAGAAATTTGACAAACTGACATGTTAGGATGGTGGCATCCTATGATGGTGCCATGTTGAAAGTCACTGAGCTCTTCAGTCAGGCCATTCTACTGGCAATGTTTTCCTAAGGAGATCGAATGGCTGTGTGCTAGACTTTACAAACTTGTCAACAATGGGTGTGGTTGAAAAAGTCGATTCCACTCATTTGAATGGGTGTCCATACACTTTTGTATATATAGTGTATGTAATATATGTACTGTATATATATTGTATGCACTGTATATATTGTGTATGTACTGTATGTATAGTGTATGTACTGTATGTTTAGTGTATGTACTGTATGTATAGTGTATGTATTGTATGTACTGTATATATAGTATATGCGCTGTAAGTGTAGTGTATGTACTGTATGTATAGTGTATGTACTGTATATATCATGTATGTACTGTATGTACAGTATATGTAGTGTATATGCTGTATGTGCTGTATATATAAAACATATAATGGCTATATATTGTTTGTACTGTATGTACTGTATACATAATGCACATACTGTATATATAGTGTGTGTATATAGTGTATGTACTGTATGTACTATGTATAGAGTGTATATACTGTATGTATAGTGTATGTCCTGGTTGTGCTGTATATGTAGTGTATATACTGTATGTACTGTATATCATGTATATATAGTATATGTACTGTATGTACGGTGTATGTACTGTATGTATAGTGTATGTACTGTATGTACTGTATATATAGTGTATGTACTATATATATAGTGTAGTCACTGTATATTTAGTGTATGCACTGTGTGTTTAGAATATGTACAGTATAGATAGTGTATGTACTGTATAGATATTATATGCACTGTATGTATAGTATATGTACTGTATGTATAGTGTATTTACTCTCTATATAGGGGATGTACTGTATATACTGTATATATAGTGCATGTACTGTATTTACAGTGTATGTACTGTATATACAGTGTATGTACTGTGTATAGTGTATGTACTGTATGTATAGTGTATGTACTGTATGTATAGCGTATGTATGTGTACTGTATGTGCTGTATTTATAGTGTACTTACTGTTTGTACTGTATATTTAGTGTATGTAGTGTATTTATAGTGCACGTACTGTGTGTTTAGTGTATGTACTGTATAGATAGTGTATGTCCTGTATATATAGTATATGTACTGTATGTGTACTGTATGTACTGTATGTACTGTGTGTATAGTGTATGTACTGTATGTACTGTATATATAGTGTTTGTACTGTATGTTATGTATATATAGCTTAGGTACTGTTTGTACTGTAGTGTATGTTTGTACATCTAGTCTGTTTGTACATCTAGTGTATGTACTGTGTAGGTAGTGTATGTTCTTTATTTATAGTGTATGTACTATATGTACCTTATATAATTGTGGATGTACTATATGTTCAGTATATGTACTTCATGTACTATATATGTAGTGTATGTACTGTATACAGTTGAAGTCGGAAGTTTACATACACCATTGCCAAATACCTTTAAACTCAATTTTTTCACAATTCCTGACATTTAATCCAAATAACAATGATCTGTCTTAGCTCAGTTATTTTAATATGCAGTTAGTTTTAATACTAGTGTGATCTATTCCATAACTCCAATTATAGTCGTCAAATCACAAGTGATATTTGTTTGCCAATTGCGGTCTCGTCATTTCCACATAATGATTCTAGAGCAACACATGCCATGCCAGACACTTCTTCATGCCTGGACACCAACATCCATAATCACTCTGTCAAAGGACTACAACACAGATGGAGCAGACACAGCAGCCAAACACACACAGGCTGCTCATGGAAGGAAAGAGGAGGCTGAACTTTAAAACACATCAGGTAGATTCATGGTGCCTTGTATTAAATACAGTAATAATAGACTGATTTTTGTTTCATTTAAGGATCCGCCCCTTTTTTTCAATTTTCGCCTAAAATGACATACCCACATCCAACTGCCTATAGCTCAGGACCTTTTTATACCATTTGAAAGGAAACACATTGACGTTTGTGGAAATGTTAAATGAATACAAGAGAACATAAGACATTAGATCTGGTAAAAGATAATACAAAGAAAAAAAACCCCATTATTTTGAATTTCTTTTGTACCATCATCTTTGAAATGCAAGAGAAATTCCATAATGTATTATTCCAGTGCAATTTAGATATTGACCACTAGATGGCAGCCGTGTATGTGTAACATTTTAGACTGATTCAATGAACCATTGCATGTCTGTTACAAATATTTTATCAAGACTGCCCAAATGTGCCTAATTGGTTTATTAATGCATTTTCGAGTTCGTAATTGTGCACTCTCCTCAAACAATAGCATGGTATTATTTCACTGTAATAGCTACTGTAAATTGGACAGTGCAGTTAGATTAACAATAATTTAAGCTTTCTGCCCATATCAGATATGTCTATGTCCTGGGAAATGTTCATGTTACATACAACCTCATGCTAATCACATTAGCCTACGTTAGTTTAACCGTCCTGTGGGGGGGGACACCAATCCTCTAGAGGTTTCAAAACAACATTTAGAAGAGGCATTTTAAGACTTCCTCCAGTACCGTATGTCCCGGTCTCAAGAATCTCAACTCCAGTAACCAAACCATGTCCTCATGCTATGCAATGCTGACTGCGTAAAAGTGCAAAAAAAACAGGGTAGATAGCAAATCGTGATCTCTGTACAGCAACAGTGTCAGACATAGAGAGACACCTGATCCCTGGAGTCACTTCCACTAGCTGACAGAATGGACACGTGACACATCAGGCACAGCCAGATTCAGCCAGGCAGACCCAATGCTGGTAATAAAAAAAATAACAACGGGCCCAGGCACATCCATTATTCATCAGCCTTCAGTTATTCATCAGACACAGACAAATATTAACCTGTGTGCAAGCAATGGGGGACATGAATATTCAACAGGCAGGGCTTATATTTAGACATGTTCAGAAATAAATAGTGTAACTTGTAAATATAAGGTAATTAAGTCCCTTTTGGTTGGTTGAGCTGGAGCTCTCAGCATCATGTTTAATAACACACGGGGACATGGGTTAACAATTACATTTCCCTCGTATGTATATGCCCTGGTTTGGATTTCCACTACAGTATCTATAGGAGCTGTTATATATAATATATGTATGTTTATTCCATCTGACTACTATGTACATTTTAGAACCATTTTAGTACATTTTAGAATTTTGTTTTTCTTCAGTCTAAAGTGAGCTGGGTCAATTATTACTCAGAATCAACTGTATGAGCCCCAACAACAAATCATATGACTGAATAATGATATTGACATGCTAATGACATGCTAATACTAACATGATAATGACAAGCTAGTATAGGAGATCCCAGGGACATAGGTTATGTGCAGGGACAAAACTAATCTGGAGCTATACCACTGAATAAATCATCTGGGAATGGAAACATGGTTATTGGTTTATATATTATATATCGTAGAAATAGGTTTAGAACGCATTGAGGTTGACATGCAGCACACATGAAAATAGATTGAAGACGATGTTTATAGCCCCTCAAATGCATACAGTGTTGAGCGGTTCTCTGGGACAAAACCCTGACTCAGTATATTTCAAAGAGCTACCCTTTAAAGTGCATTGTTTCAGAAGATGAGGTAAAACCCACAGAGTGGGAGGGTGAGCAGGCGTACTACCAGCCTGGATAAAATGGTCTCAGAGAGTCAAATATCAGCCAGCAGATGGTGATTTTGGAGGAGCAGCAGGGGGCCTCAGCTCTTTAAAGGTCCAATGCAACTGTTTGTATCTCAATATCAAATCATTTCTGGGTAACAAATCGTGTGATTTTTTTTTTCAGATTAAAATAGTAAAAAAAAAAAAAATATAGCTTCTTAGCAAAGAGCAAATTCTCAAGAGAGAAATTTGCTAGGATTCTCTAGGAGTGGGGAGGAGAACTCTGAAAACTAGCTGTTATTGGCAGTTTGTAACTCTCTTTCTAATTGGTCTATTAATTAATTTACTACCTGGAGATGTCACCAGGTAGGCCAAAACTCCATCCCACCTAAACAGGCTGACACTTCAGGAGGTCTGTTCAAAACAGCTCTTACATTAAAAGGGCATTATCATAATTTTCACAATTTCACAGCATTATTCCAATCTCATAGTGTGGAAATATATATAAAACACAGGACAATCATGTTTTTGAAAGCACTGGGCCTTTAAGCTTGGAGTGTGTGTGCGAGTACGCATGTGTGTGTGTGCATAAACAAGCGTGCTTGTGAGCGTATGTGTGTGCGTGCATGCATGAGTGTGTCTTCTTTCTCTCCTCCCATGTGATAATCAGAAAGCTGTGGCCTTTAGTTTTTGCCTCCTTTCCTGTACCTGAATCCAAATTAGATATATCAAAAGAGAGCTTGTTATTGTTTTCGTCACCCACTCACTCTCACATTACAATGAAGCAGCAATCAAGCAAACAGTGGGGGAAACACTTTAGAGTTTGCAACTTGGAAGTTTGATGTCAGAGTACAGTCAACGTTCCACTTGTTACTCTCCACTATGGTGAATACTTAGTTGTGGAACTAATTAGAATGCCTAGGTGTCATCAGTGTGTGTGTGTGTGTGTGTGTGTGTGTGTGTGTGTGTGTGTGAGATTGTGGAACTAATTAGAATGCCTAGGTGACATATCAGTGTGTGTGTGTGTGTGTGTGTAGTCAGCAGTGTGTGGTTGTGGAACTAATTCGAATGCCTAGGTGTCATATCAGTGTGTGTTTGTGTGTGCGTGTGTGCATGCGTGTGTGTGCAGTCAGCAGTGTGTGATTGATGATTGTGTGAGCAGTCAGCAGTGTGTGGTTGTGGAACTAATTTGAATCCCTAGGTGTCATATCAGTGTGTGTGTGTGTGTGTGTGTGTGTGTGAGATTGTGGAACTAATTCGAATGCCTAGGTGTCATATCTGTGTGTGTGTGTGTGTGTGTGTGTGTGTGTGTGTGTGTGTGCGTTCGTGTGTGTGCAGTCAGCAGTGTGTGATTGATGATTGTGTGTGCAGTCAGCAGTGTGTGGTTGTGGAACTAATTCGAATCCCTAGGTGTCATATCAGTGTGTGTGTGTGTGTGTGTGTGTGTGTGTGTGTGTGTGTGTGTGTGCGTTCGTGCGTGTGCAGTCAGCAGTGTGTGATTGATGATTGTGTGTGCAGTCAGCAGTGTGTGGTTGTGGAACTAATTCGAATCCCTAGGTGTCATATCAGTGTGTGTGTGAGAGAGAGATTGTGGAACTAATTTGAATGCCTAGGTGTCATATCAGTGCGTGTGTGTGTGTGTGTGTGTAGTCAGCAGTGTGTGGTTGTGGAACTAATTTGAATGCCTAGGTGTCATCTGTGTGTGTGTGTGTGTGTGTGTGTGTATGTGTGTGTGTGTGGGTGTGTGTGTGCGTTCGTGCGTGTGCAGTCAGCAGTGTGTGATTGATGATTGTGTGTGCAGTCAGCAGTGTGTGGTTGTGGAACTAATTCGAATCCCTAGGTGTCATATCAGTGTGTGTGTGTGTGTGTGTGAGAGAGATTGTGGAACTAATTTGAATGCCTAGGTGTCATATCAGTGCGTGTGTGTGTGTGTGTGTGTGTGTAGTCAGCAGTGTGTGGTTGTGGAACTAATTTGAATGCCTAGGTGTCGTGTGTGTGTGTGTGTGTGTGTGTGTGTGTGTGTGTGTGTGTGTGCGTTCGTGTGTGTGCAGTCAGCAGTGAGTGATTGATGATTGTGTGTGCAGTCAGCAGTGTGTGGTTGTGGAACTAATTCGAATCCCTTGGTGTCATATCAGTGTGTGTGTGTGTGTGTGTGTGTGTGAGAAAGATTGTGGAACTAATTTGAATGCCTAGGTGTCATATCAGTGTGTGTGTGTGTGTAGTCAGCAGTATGTGGTTGTGGAACTAATTTGAATGCCTAGGTGTCATATCAGTGTGTGTTTGTGTGTGTGTGTGTGTGCGTGTGTGCGTGCGTGTGTGTGCAGTCAGCACTGTGTGATTGATGATTGTGTGTGCAGTCAACATTGTGTGGTTGTGGAACTAATTCGAATCCCTAGGTGTCATATCAGTGTGTGTGTGTGTGTGTGTGTGTGTGTGTGTGTGTGTGTGTGTGTGTGTGTGTGTGTGAGATTGTGGAACTAATTTGAATGCCTAGGTGTCATATCAGTGTGTGTGTGTGTGTGTGTGTGTGTGTGTGTGTGTGTGTGCAGTCAGCAGTGTGTGATTGATGATTGAGCCAATGTGTGCCAACCCTGCAATTTGCACAGGGGAACAACAACAGCACTACAAGCAAAGCGTCTAGTAATGTCCCATGAATAAAACAAAATGCATCTGAATGCCCGACTCTGCTGTATCACATGTTTGAGTTCTAATTAAACTGGAGCATTTGGAATGCATCTCTTTTGTTCTGGTGCACGATGCACTATGTATTTCTTCATTTGTGTGATGACTGCAATTGTGTTGGGTGCAAATCTCAATGTGTTGATGATCATTAACATGCTGAACTGGTCTGTTGTGTCTTTAATGCTGTGAGAGTGGTGATTGGAAGTGCGTGAAGCAAAGAGAGCGGTGTATGTAGGCCTACTTATATGGAAAATAATCTGCCCTTTTGACTTCAAATCATTGTGACTTTCTAGCGCTGGGTGGGAAATAACATCTCACTGTTGTGAAGATTGAAGAGAATCACAGTCATCATCATCTTGTCTCTTGATAAATCAGTTGTGTCAGAGAGAGACGGCCTCAAAAAGGAGCCATCACTGCATAATAGCTCAAATTAGTTATTCACAACGACAACATCAATGTTCACGGTGTCATAACATGTTCTAAAACTATTCCTTATGTTCTGACAGATTCTTCTTCTTCAGATGAATCCAGTCAAATCCATATGTTCTATGATCTTCTACATACAGTATCACTATTATATCATCCCTAACAGTTGAGCCCTACAGACCAAGAACCGTATGTGCCTTTTACATTTTCAGATTGGTCATGTTTTCAAATGTCATTATTTGCTGACTGTAACGTCAAGAGTTGTGTACAGACATCGAAGTAGACAGTAGAGCAGGTATCATCAACTAGATTGAATTGTGGGCCGATTTTTATCTTGAGCGCATGGTAGGGGGACCAGAACATAATTAAAAATCATTTGTAGACTGCAAATTTACGGCAGCAAGCCCAAACAGATATAATATTTGATCATAATAATTTCAAACCTTGCTTGCATTTGTTTATGATCAGTGTGAATACTTAGGAACAGATTTCCTAAATTAAAAATTAATTGCTCAGAAAACTTGGGGGCCAAATAAAATCACCCTCGGGCCAAATTCAGCCCTCGGGCCACCAGTTGGGGAACTCTGCAGTAGAGGTTGTGTCCTTTCAAGTGATGTATAACATTCTAACTCCAAATTATTTTGATTGTTTATACAAAATGCAACTACATCAGCTGTTCAAAATAATAAACAATTGAGATATACTATACAGTGGGGCAAAAAAGTATTTAGTCAGCCACCAATTGTGCAGGTTCTCCCACTTAAAAAGATGAGAGGCCTGTAATGTTCATCATAGATACACTTCAACTATGACAAACAAAATTAGAAAAGAAAATCCAGAAAATCACATTGTAGGATTTTTAATGAATTTATTTGCAAATTATGGTGGAAACTAAGTATTTGGTCACCTACAAACTAATATTTCTGGCTCTCACAGACCTGTAACTTCTTCTTTAAGAGGCTCCTCTGTCCTCCACTCGTTACCTGTATTAATGGCACCTGTTTGAACTTGTTATCAGTATAAAAGACACCTGTCCACAACCTCAAACAGTCACACTCCAAACTCCACTATGGCCAAGACCAAAGAGCTGTCAAAGGACACCAGAAACAAAATTGTAGATCTGCACCAGGCTGGGAAGACTGAATCTGCAATAGGTAATCAGCTTGGTTTGAAGAAATCAACTGTGGGAGCAATTATTAGGAAATGGAAGACATACAAGACCACTGATAAACTCCCTCGATCTGGGGCTCCACGCAAGATCTCACCCTGTGGGGTCAAAATGATCACAAGAACGGTGAGCAAAAATCCCAGAACCAGACGGGGGGACCTCGTGAATGACCTGCAGAGAGCTGGGACCAAAGTAACAAAGCCTACCATCAGTAACACACTACGCTGCCAGGGACTCAAATCCTACAGTGCCAGATGTGTCCCCCTGCTTAAGCCAGTACATGTCCAGGCCTGTCTGAAGTTTGCTAGAGAGCATTTGCATGATCCAGAAGAAGATTGGGAGAATGTCATATGGTCAGATGAAACCAAAATATAACTTTTTGGTAAAAACTCAACTCGTCGTGTTTGGAGGACAAAGAATGCTGAGTTGCATCCAAAGAACACCATACCTACTGTGAAGCATGGGGGTGGAAACATCATGCTTTGGGGCTGTTTTTCTGCAAAGGGACCAGGATGACTGATCCGTGTAAAGGAAAGAATGAATAGGGCCATGTATTGTGAGATTTTGAGTGAAAACCTTCTTCCATCAGCAAGGGCATTGAAGATGAAACGTGGCTGGGTCTTTCAGCATGACAATGATCCCAAACACACCGCCGGGCAACAAAGGAGTGGCTTCGTAAGAAGCATTTCAAGGTCCTGGAGTGGCCTAGCCAGTCTCCAGATCTCAACCCCATAGAAAATCTTTGGAGGGAGTTGAAAGTCCGTGTTGCCCAGCAACTGCCCCAAAACATCACTGCTCTAGAGGAGATCTGCATGGAGGAATGGGCCAAAATACCAGCAACAGTGTGTGAAAACCTTGTGAAGACTTACAGAAAACGTTTGACCTCTGTCATTGCCAACAAAGGGTATTTAACAAAGTATTGAAATAAACTTTTGTTATTGACCAAATACTTATTTTCCACCATAATTTGCTAATAAATTCATTAAATATCTTACAATGTGATTTTCTGGATTTTTTTTCTCATTTTGTCTGTCATAGTTGAAGTGTACCAATGATGAAAATTACAGGCCTCCCATCTTTTTAAGTGGGAGAACGTGCACAATTGGTGGCTGACTAAATACTTTTTTGCCCCACTGTATATTCATCATGTCTGTGGCCTAATATTTAAACTCCATGTGTACACATCTAACATAGCTCAACTGACAGTAACATACAGTAAGAATAGAACACTTATCATTGCAGGATAAGCACAAAGCTACAAATCAATATCACTTCATCAGTGATACCTTTTCCTCATTACTGGCCATTGAGCACCACAATAAGAATCATACACTGCAATATAGAGCCATAAGGACATTATGCTGTGTCATTCTTCCGTTCATCCTGCCCCACTCCCGGGGGAGGTCCCTTGGCCAGACCAGGATCATCGGGAAGGCTTATGAACATGACTTTTACACCCACATGATGGAGGAATGCTACCTGCTCTGGGCTAAACTGGAGGCTGAGGCTAATGTCACACTGTTCAGGTATGCTGCTACTTTATTTTATCTTAATCAAAAATGATGTAGAAGGGGAGCCTGTTCCTCATTATACTGTTATGCCTAGTGTGCCCTGAACTGAGCCTGGGCTAGTTTCACTCACTATGTTTATTTACATGAATAGATATGACAGGAAAGCATTCAATTATGCCACTGTGAGCCAGTTCTCATTGGCTTAGACAAACCAAAGCTGATAGGATACCTTTCAAGGTCACTGACCTATCAGGGATCTGGTGAAGCTATGTTAGTGTGGGAGTGAAATGACACTACAAAACCAGCAAGAAAAAGAATGACTTCCAAAATGCATTTGAACCCCAGCATGAATCCCCTCAGTGCAGTATAAGTTATATACAGGATGACATAAGGGCTGAGGCGTGGGGCTTACTGCAGGGATGTCCTTGGCGTATACCTTTAAAAACCATTGACACAATGAAAGATAGAGGAGGGGAAGCTGTGTAAATCTTGGTGAGCGATACCAGGTTCCTGGAATGTATTTCACCGGCCAAATGGATCCTTCAGTGAGGAGGATAGATGGGAGCTATGCCTGTGGGCAGCCTCCGGACACTGTGCCCATCACTCAAGGACGGGCGGGCCGCACTGGGGTGCAGATCATATTTACACCCACCCAGCGGAGCGGGCTTAGGGGGTTGGGGGAGGAGTGCTGATGAATGGAGCAGTCTCCTGGCTGTGGTGCTGCACATGTATCACAGCAGGCGCCGCCTGCACCAGAGAAAACAGCAGTCATACATCGCCCCGGAGACCATCCCTCAACCAGACCATTCAATTAGAGGCAGCCACTCAGATACCTACAGCTCAGGCCCCGGGCGGCCCTAGCATACAACACGGCCCTCTCCAGAAACCACAAACTTTGATATTGAGGAACTTGGCCACTGCAAAAAATAATGGTATTAATAGAAAATCATAGGGGTTCAGCATAAACAACAAAATAAGGATTCAAACATCAACAACAAATGAATAGTTCTGTAGGAGCCAAAAGTGCAATGAGAAAATTCACAATGTTACTGAAAACCTTCCTACCAAAAGCATAGTCTAAGTCTAAATCAAATAAATACTTATAATCCAATACGGGGGGTGGGGGTGGGGGATATACACTAAAACTTAAATACATTTAAACTCATTATCTGACATAGTACAAGTGTCTTCTTCAATTTGAGCCAATAGCCATGTGTGTGTGAGATGTATTCTTTTGATACCATGAAGATTTGTAAGACTACCAAAAAACACCCTTTGTGACCCTGTTTTAGCTCATTGTGACGCAGAGGGTGGCCACTATCTGGCAGTGGCCACTATTTGGCATGACAGCAACCTGACACATTTTCAAAATGTTCAATTAGGGCTCTTACATTTTTTACAGAAAACTATCTTGGTTCGTTTTTATGGCTTTGAGTCTGAAATGTAATAGGTTAAACATTTTCACACCCATTGTCTTCCCACTCAAACGTATCTTTTCTCTCTTTCTATGTCTCTGCAAACCTTCCAGAGACTTTTCAGTCAAAATGTAAATCTTTCCCTGTATTTTGTATCATACTGTACAACAGCTGATGAAACTAACAATGTAAATGTGTGAAAATCCACACATGCCCTTTAAATCGGCGGGTTTTATATGGGAGGAGTTTTGCCTGGTGACATCAACAGGTAGTATTGGTGCTTTCAACTGGGAACTCTGAAAAATATGATATCAGTGATGTTCATGTCGGAGTGGGAGCTCTAGAAAGAGGCCCAAATTCCCAACTTGGAATTTAGAGTCAGATGATTGTTCAAATCGATTTTTCCCATTCTGAGATCTGAGTTCCCAGTTGTCTTGAACGCACTGAAGTCTGAAATTTCCGAGTTCCAAGTTGTTTTGAACGTGGCATAAACAGATCAAACAAAGAGATTTCCAAACCTCTCTGCCAATAACAGCTAGTTTTCAGGTTATATATCCCTCTCATTAGGCCCCTCCACTCTGGGGGATTGATCCACACTGTGGTTAAAGTCCCAATGCTGACATTTTTATATCAATATCAAATCATTTCTGGGTAACAATTAAGTACCTTACTGTAATAGTTTTCCATGAAAATGGTCAAAAGGAAACAAAAACATATATTTAGCAAAAAACTATTTCTTAAGCAAGAAATAGTTAGGACAGTCTGGGAGTGGTCTGAGCTGGGAAGGGGGAGGACACCTAAAAGCTGTTTTTGGCAGAGAGGTTTGGAACTCTCTTTGTTATTGGTCTATTAACTTATTTACCGCCTGGTGATGTCACCAGGGATGCTGAAACTCCACCCATGCACAACCTGCTGATTAGAACGTCCTGTGTATATTATATTTTCAACCAGAAACTATCAGGAAATAACACTGATCAAATTATTTCACACTTTTACAGTGATCGGTTTCATCGGCTGTTGTACAATATGATACAAGACACAGGAAAAACAGAACTCTTTTTGCGCCCAGTTCACAAGTAGTATTTTCCGAATTTCCCACTAGTTATGAATGCAGCATAATTCAAGAAAGCACCTGTTGGTAGGATAGGACTCCAACCACACCCATACCTTCACCCACATCCATTTTTGGACTTGGAAATTAATTATATTGTATGTACCCATTGATTCTTGAAGAATATAACTTATAAATGCCTCATGATCATATATATGTATATATATTCACTAAACATTCATATATATACACATACTATATATACACATAAATATATACATACATACATATACACACGTTTTTTAGAAAATATCTTTATTATTCTTTGCAAACCCTCCACCCCTCCCCCAATTGGAGTAAACAAATAAACAATAACACTTAGGCTTCTACCTTCAGTTTATTCATACTATACACATTTTACAGACACAGTCTATTTTACAATCGTTATATTTTGTTTGTTTTTAGTCCTGGCCTTCCTCTATTTCTAATGTCCATCCAGTTTGATTTCCATTTGTAACTGTGCTATTTCACAACATTTCTGAACCTATATTCATTTTACAGACCCCGTATGTTTTACATTGGTTATCTTGTTATTATTAGTCCCACCCTTCAACTCCATTCAACCCCTCCCATCTATCTCTTAACACCATCCATTTTGGATTTCTATTTGCCATATATTTTTAAACTGTGCTGTGATGCTTCACAAAAGTACTGAACGTTCCTATTCTCATAGTTTCTACAGATTGTAAATTAAATATAAACATGGTTGCTAAAATAATGATTATATTATTGATTGATTGACTATGACTTTCCAAATCACTCAGTATTGCTATCTGCAGCGTAGGTAAATGTTGCAATTCTTCAGCCATTCCTGGACCTGTGACCAAAAACGAGCTACATACAGTTTGGACAGTACCAAAGTAAATGATCTAATGACTCTGCCTCCTCACAGCAAAATCTGCCGAGCTGGGAAGATTGTAACATTATATTATACAACATTATATTGGTTGCAAGAATTTAGTATAATAATTTAAATTGAAAAATTCAAAGTTTAATCCGGTGTCGTTTTGAGTGTCAATTCATAAACCATGTGCCATGGAATCGGTACATCAAACAATCTCGTCCCAACTATTTTGCAATTTATATGGCACACCTGTAAAATTTTTGGTACTGAAATGAAACTGGTATATATTTTTATTCATCACAATTTTCTTTAACCATTTTTGGTCTTTAATGCAGGGTCGACAGACAAGTTCCTTACCTTTTCCCCCTTCCACTTGCCTCTTCCATTTGTGTGGTAATGATGCAATTAGTTGTAATTTTGGGAAGAGCAGACATTTCCATGTCTGTGCTAGCTGCATGTGTGACATACTGTAACTCCACCAGTCCTATTTATGTCCTAATCTTCATTTACAAAGATTATTTAAAAAAAATTATTATCGAAATCAATTAGTATATTTGAGTTTAACCACAATATTTGTTGTATTATTTGTTCTGTCTGTTCAGGTGGATTAAACTGAAATTGCAACCAACTTTCTAAGGTTTGTTTAAAAAATAATTATATTTTGGAGATAATTTCGTTTTCAAATAAGTGAAAGTGAGCAGTTGTAATCTGAATAAAGGGAAAAAGGCCATTCTTGAACATGGGGTGAGACATTCCTACCAATTTACTAGAGAACCATTTTGGATTTACGTAAGTATAACTTTTGTATGACTGATGCCTTTAGTGATAGGTCTAATGCTTTAATATTTAATAATTTCTGCCCTCCAAATTCATATTCAATATATAAATAGGCCCTTGTAATTTTGTCTGGCTTGACAATCCCCCCAAAAAGTCATATGTTTTTGTTCATATAATTTAAAAAGCAAGTCACTAGGTGTAGGAAAAACCATATGCAAATAGGTAAACTGTGATATGACTAAACAGTTAATTCAGGGTGATTTTTCCACAAATAGACAGGTATTTTCCTTTCCGTGGTAGCAAGATCTTATCTATTTTTGCTAACTTTCTATGAAAATGTATTGGAGTAAGATCATTTCTTTATTTCGGGATATGTATACCGAGTATGTCCACATCCCCGTCAGACCATTTTATTGGTAAACTACACAGTAATTTAAAAGTAGCATTTTTTTGTGATCCAATACGTAATGTTTGGTTTAAATCCAGAGAGGTTAGAATTAAGTATCTAGATTTTCTATGCTGTGGAGGGATTCCAATTGAGGTTTTAAAAGAAAACATGAATCATCAGCGTACAATGACACCTTTGTTATTCAGCCATGGATTTCTAATCCCTTAATATTATTGTTGGATCGGATTTTAACAGCTAACATTTCGATGGCAATAATAAATAGATTTGCCGATAGTGGACAACCTTGTTTAACTCCTCTTGACAGTTTATTTACTATTGTACACCTATGGCTACTATACATAACTTTAACCCATTTTATAAGAGATTCTCCAAAATGGAAATATTCCAGGCATTTATATATAAACTCCAGTCATACTTTATCAAAAGCCTTTTCAAAGTCAGCTATGAAAACGAGGCCTGGTTTCCCGATATTTCATAGTATTCTATTGTTTCCAGTACTTGTCTTTTATTATCTCAAATGTATCGTCCATGTAAAAAAAACTGTCTGATTAGGATCAATAATATCTGACAAAACCTTTTTAATTCTATGCACCAAGCATTTAGCTCGAATTTTTGCATCACACGACTGAAGTAAGAGGCCTCCAATTCTTTAAATGGACGGAATCTTTATATGTACCACTTTGATCCTGTTTCAGTAATAATGAAATCAGACCTTCTTATTGCGTGTCTGATAATCTACTGTTTATATTGAAGTGGTTAAAACATGCTACAAATGGTAATCTGAGTATATCAAAAAATGTTTGGTATACTTCCACTGGTATGACATCCAGCCCTGAAGTTTTCCCGGACTTAAAGGCTAAATTGCATCAAGAAGTTCCTCCTCTGTAATTTGGCCTTCACATTACTTTTTATATACAGATGTTAATTTTACATTATTAATGTTTTAAAAAATCTATACAATTAGCTTCGGTTAGTGGAGATGGAGGATACTGAAATGAAAACATATTCTTAAAGTACTTTACTTCCTCTTTCAAAATATAATTCAGTGAATCATGAGTGACTCCATCATAAGTAACAAGTTTCAATACATATATTTTTTAAATAATTTGGTACATTCTTCCCCATATTCTATCCAGTTCGCTTCATTTTTATAATATATTACACTGGATCCTTCTTGAATTAAGTTCCTCCATTTCTTTTTGTTTTTCCTCTTACCTCTGAGCCTTTATGGTACCGTTTTTATTGCTACAGTATCTGTCTGTACTGTTAGTCCTTCAATTTCCTTTGTTAATATGGACTCTTTTGACCTAAATTGCTTTTGTTTTAGAGATGAGTACTGATTTGCATGGCCTCTAAAGGCACATTTAAAAGTGTCCCATACAATAAGGAGATCTGCTGTACCTATGTTATGTCGGAAATAGCAAGTTATACATTTTTCTGTCCTCGTTAAAAACATGTTTATATCCAGTAGGCTTTAATTACATTTCCAATATCCTCGCCCACGTGGAAATTATGAGTAATATATATGCCAATTATGTGATGATCCGACCGCATTCTGTCCCCTATCAACACATTTTAAACTTTTGGTGCCAGAGAGAATGGCATAAGAAAGTAGTCAAGACGACTAGCTTGATTTAACCTCCGCCATGTATATCTCACTAGGTCAGGGTATTTAAGTCTCCATTTATCCAATAATTCCAATATATCCATGACATTCATGATTTCCTTAAGTGCCTGAGGGTGATAGTTTGTAGTGTGATCTCCTTTACGGCCCATTGAGGTATTTAAAACCGTATTTAAATCCACCACCATAATAATAGAGTCTAATGTTGCTTGTAGAGTTGATACATTCTTATATATATTTTCAAAGAAGCTTGGATCATCATTATTTTGACCGTATAGGTTAATAAGCCATATCTGTTTATGGTCCAATAACATATTTAAAATCATCCATCTACTTTGAGGATCTGTTTAGACAATTTGCGAGTTTGGATCAAAATTACTGTTAATTAATATCATCACCCGTTTTGAATTTCTTTGCCCATGGGAGAAATATATTTAGCCCCCCAGTCATTTTTCCACAAAACTTCATCTAAAATTGTTGAAAGAGTTTCCTGTAAACAATATATTATATTCCTTCTCTTAAAACCTTTTTGGGATAGGGGGCAGCATTTTCACTTTTGGATGAATAGCGTGCCCAGAGTGAACTGCCTCCTACTCTGTCCCACATGCTAATATATACATATTAGTATTAGTATTGGATAGAAAACACTCTGAAGTTTCTAAAACTGTTTGAATGATGTCTGTGAGTATAACAGAACTCATATGGCAGGCGAAAACCTGAGAAAAATCCAACCAGGAAGTGGAACATCTGAGGTTTGTAGTTTTTCAAAGCTTGGCCTACCGAATACACAGTGTCTATGGAGTCAAGTTGCACTTCCTACGGCTTCCATTAGATGTAAACCGTCTTTAGAAACTGGTTTGAGGATTCTACTATGAAGGAGGGGCTCATGAGACCTCTTTGAGTCAGTGGTCTGGCAGAGTATCTCAGGCTTGTGACGCGCGCTCCCGACAGAGTTACCTCTCGTTCCAGTGCTTTTCTTCAGACATGTTAATAACATCCTAACGATTGATTCCATACATCGTTTGAGTTGTTTCTATGACCTGTAACGTAACTTTTTGAGTTTTTGTCTGGACGAAGTGCTTGTGCCTCATGAAGATTAATTAGTGGGCTGAACACGCTAACAACAAGTGGCTATTTGGACATAAATGATGGACTTTATGGAACTTTATGGAACAAATCAGTCATTTATTGTCGAACTGGGATACCTGGGAGTGCTTTCTGATGAAGATCATCAAAGGTAAGTGAATATTTATGGTGTTATTTCTAACTTCTGTTGACTCCAAAATGGCGGATATTTCTCTGGCTGGGCTCTAAGCGCCGTTCTCAGATTATGCTTTTTCCGTAAAGTTTTTTTGAAATCTGACACAGCTGTTGCATTAAGGAGAAGTCTATCTTTAATTCTGTGACTAAAACTTGTATCTTTTATCAATGTTTATTATGAGTATTTCTGCAAAATCACAAGATGTTTTGGAATCAAAACATTACTGCACGTAACGCGCCAGTGTAAACTGAGATTGTTGGATATAAATATGCACATTATCGAACAAAACATGTATTGTGTTGTATGTATTGTATTGTGTAACATGATGTCCTATGAGTGTCATCTGATGAAGATCATCAAAGGTTAGTGATTCATTTTATCTATATTTCTGCTTTTTGTGACTCCTATCTTTGGCTGGAAAAATGGCTGTGTATTTTTTTGACTTGGCTATGACCTAACATCTGTTAGGCTTTCGCCTTCGACCTAATATGTTGTGCTTTCGCTGTAAAGCATTTTTGAAATCGGACACGATGGGTAGATTAACAAGATGTCTTTCTTTCATTTGTTGTATTGGACTTGTTAATGTGTGAAAGTTACATATTTAAAAAAAATATTTTTGAATTTCACGCGCTGCCTTTTCAGCGGAATGTTGTCGAGGGGTTCCGTTAGCGGAACGCCTGCGCTAGAAAGGTTAAATACTGATCGTCTTTTCTTATTATCTGCTAAGCCATTACAATAACTGGCTATACTTATTTCATCAATGACCATAATGAGACACAAGTTTCAATTATATTTATCAAAATATATGTTTGTAAACGTACCATTAAAAAGTGACGTGATGATTGAGTGTCTATATAGCTGTACCATGATATTTGCAATCCAACTAAGTAAACCTCCAATTGGTCCCCACTAGTCCAACCGCTAAAACCCCACCCACCCACAACCCTCCGGATCCCGTGGCCCTGGAGAGAATGGGACCCATTCTTCGAAAAGAGCACACAGTGCCGCCCACAGAACAGAAGCAGATCAACCGCCAAATGCATTCCATTGCCCTAACCTCGATTTGTATTATATATAGCCATTAAAAAATATGCATTTTAAAAATCCTGTTTATCTTATTTTCCATAATTAGCTATTCATATTTGTAGTAATGTAGGCAGTTTAAGCAAAGGATTATTAGGAATAAATATTATTTTAGCAAACAATTATTGTGATTCATCCTATATTGTCCCTAACATCTTTTACACCCTCGCAACAGTTGTGGGATACACACACACTCATACACTCTCATACACCTTCAACCCCTTTCCCCCACAACAACCATAGAATCAGATTCTCAAACATTGCACCATCCCAGAGTCTAACTCAAGAAAGGTCTTGATTTACGAATGTATAAACAGTTGCATCTGTATGAGAAGTCAGGCAAATTTGTGCAAAAAATGGGCAGAAATGGGGAGATTTGATTAACCATTGTCACGTCCTAGGCGATGGAGATCAGATATACTCCCTTTCCCTGATACACCCACACATGGTCCCCCATTGTGACTATATTCCCAAGCAAGTCTGTGCAGTCAGACTTTGTGCCACAATAATATGCCCCCTCTCTGAATGTCCGAGTGTGACCCCCCCCCCACCATGGTTACTGCAGCTAGTGTTGCCAGCACTGCCACTGCCTGGGTGGGGGCACCCCACCGGAATCCCCACCGGCTAGGTACAAGGTTCTCATTAGCAGCTTTGAGAATTTCCTTGTAAATTATGCTCTCCCATCATGGGGCTCCAGCTTTGCAGAACCAACCTTGCCAGGCAGGCTCAGAATCTTGAGGGGGCGGTGCTGCTCTAGAAGGTCTCTGACCGCATTTTGGCTGCATACAGGCTGCTTACAGCAGGCCCATAAAACAGATAGGGACTTCTCCTTAGTATCTGGGTCATTCAGGTGGGTGTCTATGGTATAGGGTTGTGGACCATTCCACCAATATAGGACCATAAATGTATTAATTAGATGTGTAATTAATCATTTTAAATGTAGTTTCCCATGATAAGACAATAAATAAATAAACAAATAAGATGTATAATTCATTATAAAATGTATATCCCTCATCTGCACAAATTGGAAAGCTCTCTCACAACCCCTGCTCACAAACATACATTGGTTCTGGGATATGAAACCTTTTCCTTTATCAGTCACTTAACGCCACACTTTACCAAACACCAAAAAACACACACCACACCATCCATCTCAATTCATCCACACATGCCCACATACTGTGCCTTCTGTCTGCTGTGTTTTTATCTCCACAATGATGAATTAATGCTTTCGTGTTCCAATTAGTTATATTTGAAGATTGATAGAAAAATCATTTTTTTGTATTATTACAGTCCATACCATGGCTAGTATTGTGTGTTTCGTTATTTGCCTCCTCTATGATAACTTTGTCATTTGTAGAATAGCCATGAAGTAGTCTTTGTGTCTCTGAACAATTGGTTATCAATATACAGTTTATCGACTACGAGAGCTACGCGATTCCCTTTCAATCTATTTTCCTTGAAAATTGGATACAGAACTTTGCTTCATTCTGCAATTTTCTTTCGGGAACTGGTCATTCATGTTTATTTTCGTGACAGCAAGTCTTTTACCCAGGCTTTTAACCATTATTTTATCTTTAAAGAAAGCAAATTTGGCAACGATGGGCATTCATACCTCTGCCCTCTGTCCGAAGCGATGTGCATGTTCAAGTTGGATTTTGTCGACAGCTTCACGCTGGTTCTGAAGCGCTTCACTTGGGTTCTGAAGCGTTGTAAGGAGGAACCTTCTAACTACAGATTCAGGAACTTCTCCTTCTTCTTGGATACCTGTAAGTGCCAGATTCTCTCTCATGGGTCTAGTCTATATGTCAAGTAGGGCTTCTCTCAGAACACTGTTCTCCTTTTTAAGTTCATTCACTTCGGTTTCAATCTTATTGACTGTCCCTTTTAGCTTGTTTGTTTCCTTCTTCAATGTCGCAGCTTTTTCATCACTCATCTCGAGGCTTGCCTTCAACTCTTTTATATCCTTACAGATTAATTCAATATACCCAGTGTGTCATTTATTGATTTTAACAGATCGGTTTCGACCTTTACCATTCCTGGTGGTGAAAAGACTAAATCGTCTGTGTCTGTAGAAGAGTCACGTTTTCGTTTTGAGATATCATCATGTTTGGGTGTTGCTTGTTTTCGTAATATATGTCGCTAAATTTCTCTAGTCTTATGATCTGTTTTGCGTTGTTATCTAGATTGAAGGTTATTACCCACCAGATTGTGAAGTGCTAATATTTAGTCTAACATACCGATATTGAATATTACGTTTTTATCTTGAGGTGATCTACATTGCTTGCATTCAGTCTGCCTTCTTTCCTTCACAGTCTGCCATCTGTCTATGAATTTGAGAGTGTTTACATTTCTCCAGCCACATCCCTCAGTTTTTTACCGATACAGGGGCGGGGAATTAACTTTGTTATTGTTTCAGCTGCTGATTGCTGCTTTAAAGGGCTACTGTGTAAACATAGTCTTAGCCAAGTACAAACATCAACAAACTATTTTCATAAATTGAAATCAAACCAAATTCATAAAAAAATAATTTATTCATTATTTATTTTAGAGGCTATGTTTCAATCCTTTTTCACTATATGCTTTCATGGTAACATACGGTGAATTCGGAAAGTATTCAGACCCCTTGATTTTTTCAAAATGTTGTTACGTTACAGCCTTATTCTAAAATGAATTAAATATTTTATTTCCCTCATCAATCTACACACAATACCCCGTTATGACAAAGTAAAAACAGTTTTTTTGAATTTTTGCTAGTTTATAAAAAATAAACTGAAAAATCAGGACATCATTGTCCTGTTGGAAGGTGAACCTTCATTCAAGTCTGAGGTCCTGAGTGCTCTGGAGAAGGTTTTCATCAAGGATCTCTTTGTTCCTTGCTCCATTCAACTTTCCCTCGATCCTGACTAGTCTCTCATTCCCTGCCACTGAAAAACATCCCCACAGCATGATGCTGCCACCACCATGCTTCAGCATAGGGATGGTGCCAGGTGTCATGACGTGGCCCTCTTTGGATATAGCAAGCACCACCTCTCCCTTCCCCTTACACCCAGGATCTGTTATCTCAGGTCGTAAAAGACCGACAACCGCCGAAACATCTATTCTGTAAGAACATTTCTGAATGTTACTCTGAAGTATACAATCTAACCAAAGACTACAGGGACGCAGAGAGAATCTCGGATGAACTTTCCAACAGAAAAGGACGATTCCAACAAAGATCACAATGACACACTGATCGTAAATACATATATTGATTGCAATTATTCCTGAATGAGTAAGCGTTCATGTGCAAAGGATTAGCATTTCAATTATTATAATTATCAACTGTGTAGTGTCTTTTGTCTTTCACGCCCTCTCAGTCCCTTTGTCTACCAAGCCGCCATACCGGTTTAGCCCACTAGGGCACATCCCCTATCATTTCCTTGTAACCATACCTACTGCTTGGTTGTTTGTTATGCATTTCTGGGAATATTTAGTTAGTTAGTAAATAAATTATTAAGACAATTGATATATGGATGATTCATTGCAGACTGGGTTCGTGCAGATAACCAACAATTTACGACGCTTGGAACGAGACTAACGTGAGGTAACGTATAATTCATTAATTAGAAGCCTAATTGATCAGATATTAAACTATCTGAAAAGTTATATTAGGAAATTATAACTTTGTAATCTGAAGATTTTCCTTGGTGCCCAGACGTCCTAGTTAATTACATTTACATGATTAGTTTAATCACGTAATAATAATTACAGAGAATTGATTTGATAAAATAACAGTCTTCACTTTAATGATGCCAAAAACACGACACAGGTTTCCTCCAGGCGGGAGCTTGGCATTCAGGCCAAAGAGTTCAATCTTGGTTTCATCAGACCAGAGAATCTTGTTTCTCATGATCTGATAGTCTTTAGATGCCTTTTGGCAAACTCCAAGCCTGCGGTCATGTGCCTTTTACTGAGGAGTGGCTTCCGTCTGGCCACTGTACCATAAAGGCCTGATTAGTAGAGTGCTGCAGAGATGGTTGTCCTTTTGGAAGTTTCTCCCATCTCCACAGAGGAATCTTGGAGCTCTGTGAGAGTGACCATCAGGTTCTTGGTCCCCTCCCTGACCAAGGCCCCTCTCCCCCGATTGTTCAGTTTGGCCAGGCAGCCCTGCTCTAGGAAGAATCTTGGTGGTTCCAAACTTCTTCCATTTAAGAATGATGGAGGCCACTAGGTTCTTGGGAACCTTCAATGCTTCAGAACTTTTTTGGTACCCTTCCCCAGATCACAATGTGGAAAAAGTGAAGAGATCTGAATAGTTTCCGTATTGTACTGTATTTTACACACAGACTGAGTTTGTAAGGAAGCTTCTTATTATAGATGGTTTATTCATGTACATATTGTCTTTCAAATGGAGACTGCAGTTTCCATTTATGCCATGTCATTATTTTTACTAGGCACTTTAAGCATGGTGCTTAAATAACTGCCTCTGGTAACAGTAACATTTCCTCTTGATGATACACAAACATCCACACACCCGTAGGACTTCATTTGTTTCTTCCCTTCCCACTCCCAGGCGAACTGGTATCCTGTTGAAGGGCCCTGATTATGTGGACTTCCAGCAGTTCAAGAGCATCCTGGAGAAGAACCAGGTTCCCACAGAGACCCTGTGACCAGAAGAGTTCATCCAGAGGCTCCCCCAGGTCAACCTGCTGGCAGGGGAGGGGACCCTCATAGACACCATCGCTGGGGTCCTGTATGCAAACCGGGCCCTCAGGGCAGTACAGGTACAATAAGGGCCCTTGAAGCAACCTTCGTACAACACCTAGGGACCTTGCGGAGAGGTTCAGACCTCTTGGTATAATGGATGAACTAACAGTCACAGGAACTCAGGTTTGAATCTCAGTCAGGCTCCTTTGCTAGTGTCCCATTAGACTGTTAAGGGAAGTAAGAAAGGCTTTTCCATTCCTTTCTGCATCTCTTTCTGCATCTCTTGCATGCATTCCCAGAGAGTGTTCCAGAGTGAGGGAGGAGTGATAAAGGATGGATATCAGGTTACAGACATCCAGCCTGGCTCTACAGTCACCGTGATGACAGCAACTGAGGTCTACAGGGCAGAGAGCCAGGTTATTACATTTACATTTACATTTAAGTCATTTAGCAGACGCTCTTATCCAGAGCGACTTACAAATTGGTGCTTTCACCTTATGACATCCAGTGGAACAGCCACTTTACAATAGTGCATCTAGGTCTTTTAAGGGGGGGGTGAGAAGGATTACTTTATCCTATCCTAGGTATTCCTTAAAGAGGTGGGGTTTCAGGTGTCTCCGGAAGTTGGTGATTGACTCCGCTGTCCTGGCGTCGTGAGGGAGTTTGTTCCACCATTGGGGGGCCAGAGCAGCGAACAGTTATGACTGGGCTGAGCGGGAACTGTACTTCCTCAGTGGTAGGGAGGCGAGCAGGCCAGAGGTGGATGAACGCAGTGCCCTTGTTTGGGTGTAGGGCCTGATCAGAGCCTGGAGGTACTGAGGTGCCGTTCCCCTCACAGCTCCGTAGGCAAGCACCATGGTCTTGTAGCGGATGCGAGCTTCAACTGGAAGCCAGTGGAGAGAGCGGAGGAGCGGGGTGACGTGAGAGAACTTGGGAAGGTTGAACACCAGACGGGCTGCGGCGTTCTGGATGAGTTGTAGGGGTTTAATGGCACAGGCAGGGAGCCCAGCCAACAGCGAGTTGCAGTAATCCAGACGGGAGATGACAAGTGCCTGGATTAGGACCTGCGCCGCTTCCTGTGTGAGGCAGGGTCGTACTCTGCGGATGTTGTAGAGCATGAACCTACAGGAACGGGCCACCGCCTTGATGTTATTTGAGAACGACAGGGTGTTGTCCAGGATCACGCCAAGGTTCTTAGCGCTCTGGGACGAGGACACAATGGAGTTGTCAACCGTGATGGCGAGATCATGGAACGGGCAGTCCTTCCCCGGGAGGAAGAGCAGCTCCGTCTTGCCGAGGTTCAGCTTGAGGTGATGATCCGTCATCCACACTGATATGTCTGCCAGACATGCAGAGATGCGATTCGCCACCTGGTCGTCAGAAGGGGGAAAGGAGAAGATTAATTGTGTGTCGTCTGCATAGCAATGATAGGAGAGACCATGTGAGGTTATGACAGAGCCAAGTGACTTGGTGTATAGCGAGAATAGGAGAGGGCCTAGAACAGAGCCCTGGGGGACACCAGTGGTGAGAGCACGTGGTGAGGAGACGGATTCTCGCCACGCCACCTGGTAGGAGCGACCTGTCAGGTAGGACGCAATCCAAGCGTGGGCCGCGCCGGAGATGCCCAACTCGGAGAGGGTGGAGAGGAGGATCTGATGGTTCACAGTATCGAAGGCAGCCGATAGGTCTAGAAGGATGAGAGCAGAGGAGAGAGAGTTAGCTTTAGCAGTGCGGAGCGCCTCCGTGATACAGAGAAGAGCAGTCTCAGTTGAATGACTAGTCTTGAAACCTGACTGATTTGGATCAAGAAGGTCATTCTGAGAGAGATAGCGGGAGAGCTGGCCAAGGACGGCACGTTCAAGAGTTTTTGAGAGAAAAGAAAGAAGGGATACTGGTCTGTAGTTGTTGACATCGGAGGGATCGAGTGTAGGTTTTTTCAGAAGGGGTGCAACTCTCGCTCTCTTGAAGACGGGAGGGACGTAGCCAGCGGTCAGGGATGAGTTGATGAGCGAGGTGAGGTAAGGGAGAAGGTCACCGGAGATGGTCTGGAGAAGAGAGGAGGGGATAGGGTCAAGCGGGCAGGTTGTTGGGCGGCCGGCCGTCACAAGACGCGAGATGTCATCTGGAGAGAGAGGGAGAAAGAGGTCAGAGCACAGGGTAGGGCAGTGTGAGCAGAACCAACGGTGTCGTTTGACTTAGCAAACGAGGATCGGATGTCGTCGACCTTCTTTTCAAAATGGTTGACGAAGTCATCTGCAGAGAGGGAGGAGGGGGGGGGGAGGATTCAAGAGGGAGGAGAAGGTGGCAAAGAGCTTCCTAGGGTTAGAGGCAGATGCTTGGAATTTAGAGTGGTAGAAAGTGGCTTTAGCAGCAGAGACAGAGGAGGAAAATGTAGAGAGGAGGGAGTGAAAGGATGCCAGGTCCGCAGGGAGGCGAGTTTTCCTCCATTTCCGCTCGGCTGCCCGGAGCCCTGTTCTGTGAGCTCGCAATGAGTCGTCGAGCCACGGAGCGGGAGGGGAGGACCGAGCCGGCCTGGAGGATAGGGGACATAGAGAGTCAAAGGATGCAGAAAGGGAGGAGAGGAGGGTTGAGGAGGCAGAATCAGGAGATAGGTTGGAGAAGGTTTGAGCAGAGGGAAGAGATGATAGGATGGAAGAGGAGAGAGTAGCGGGGGAGAGAGAGCGAAGGTTGGGACGGCGCGATACCATCCGAGTAGGGGCAGTGTGGGAAGTGTTGGATGAGAGCGAGAGGGAAAAGGATACAAGGTAGTGGTCGGAGACTTGGAGGGGAGTTGCAATGAGGTTAGTGGAGGAACAGCATCTAGTAAAGATGAGGTCGAGCGTATTGCCTGCCTTGTGAGTAGGGGGAAGGTGAGAGGGTGAGGTCAAAAGAGGAGAGGAGTGGAAAGAAGGAGGCAGAGAGGAATGAGTCAAAGGTAGACGTGGGGAGGTTAAAGTCGCCCAGAACTGTGAGAGGTGAGCCGTCCTCAGGAAAGGAGCTTATCAAGGCATCAAGCTCATTGATGAACTCTCCGAGGAACCTGGAGGGCGATAAATGATAAGGATGTTAAGCTTGAAAGGGCTGGTAACTGTGACAGCATGGAATTCAAAGGAGGCGATAGACAGATGGGTAAGGGGAGAAAGAGAGAATGACCACTTGGGAGAGATGAGGATCCCGGTGCCACCACCCCGCTGACCAGAAGCTCTCGGGGTGTGCGAGAGCACGTGGGCGGACGAAGAGAGAGCAGTAGGAGTAGCGGTGTTGTCTGTGGTGATCCATGTTTCCGTCAGAGCCAAGAAGTCGAGGGACTGGAGGGAGGCATAGGCTGAGATGAACTCTGCCTTGTTGGCCGCAGATCGGCAGTTCCAGAGGCTACCGGAGACCTGGAACTCCACGTGGGTCGTGCGCGCTGGGACCACCAGATTAGGGTGGCCGCGGCCATGCGGTGTGGAGCGTTTGTATGGTCTGTGCAGAGAGGAGAGAACAGGGATAGACAGACACATAGTTGACAGGCTAGAGAAGAGGCTACGCTAATGCAGAGGAGATTGGAATGACAAGTGGACTACACGTCTCGAATGTTCAGAAAGTTAAGCTTACGTAGCAAGAATCTAATTGACTAAAATGATTCAAATGATACAGTACTGCTGAGGTAGGCTAGCTGCGTTGTTGACACTACCCTAATCAAGTCGTTCCGTTGAGTGTGAAGTTTCTACAATGCTGCTTTTCGGGGGCTCGCTGGCTAGCTAGCAGTGTTGGTTACGTTACGTTGCGTTAGGAGAACGACAATGGCTGGCTAGCTAACCTAGAGAATCGCTCTAGACTACACAATTATCTTTGAAACGAAGACGGCTATGTAGCTAGCTATGTAGCTAGCTACGATCAAACAAATCACACCGTTGGGACTGTAATGAAATGAAATGAAAATATGATACTACCTGTGGAGCGAAGCGGAATGCGACCGGAATGCGAAAGTTCTATTCAGTAGACGTTGGCTGGCTATTGGCTAGCTAGGAGTGTCTCCTACGTTAAGGACGACAAAATAGCTGGCTAGCTAACCTCGGTAAATTAAGATAATCACTCTAAGACTACACACTCTAACTACACAATTATCTTGGATACGAAGACAGCAAAGACAACTATGTAGCTAGCTAAAACTACAATAATCAAGTCGTTCAGTTGAGTGTGATAGTTACTACAGTGCTACGGTAGCCGGTGAACGTATGCTAGCTGGCTAGCTGCTAGGCAGCTAGGAGGACGACGAAATACGATAATAACGCAATTATCTTTGATACAACGACGACTATGTAGCTAGCTAAGAAGAAATTGCTAAGATTAGACAAATCAGACCGTTGTACTATAATGAAATGTAATGAAATGTAATGAAAAAGTTATACAACCTGCAGACCGAAGCGCGGATGCGACCGGCTGGGCCCTGGGACAACACACTGATGGCCTATACTGGACTATAAATACCACTACAGGTGCAGTCACACAAACACACATGCGCACACACACGTATGCATACACATGAGTGAAAACCCATAATTCTGTGCAAAAACTGTTTAGCAATAAATATATATAAACATATATTTTTTGCCTGTTTTGCATGTTTTGTCTTTAATTCTTGTCATATATAAGTTTACAAACAATGTAATCCAGCATGACTTCTGCCTCATTGAAAACCATTTGAAACTCGGAACAATTTGAAACTCAGACTTCAGTGAGTTCAAGACAAATGGGAACCCTGAAAAGAAACTAACTCCGACTGGGAAAATACTTCTTGAATGGTCATCCAACTCGTAATTCCAAGTCAGGAACTCTGTCCTCTTTCTAGAGCTATGACCTGAAGATCACTGACGTCATGATTCAACCTTGTTTTGTGCCCCCAGAATTCCCATTTGTCTTGAAAGCACCATAAATCCGGAGAATACAAGAATTTGATGACAAAATTGCCCATGTGCCTCACCCTAAATAATTTCCCCCTCAGCACTTAGCCTTCTGTTCTGACTTGGTGGTGCACATGTAGCCTATAGCCTGTTTTAGAGAAATGTTACCATCAAATATTGTAAGAGCTTTCTTTGTCTGCTTATATGCCCCATTTATTTATCCTATGATTCTGACTTGGTGTACAGGGAGAAAATTGTAAGACCAGCCCATGTTCTGAATTCTGTTGCTGTACATTTAGGTGCTGAACAAATAGTTCTATTGTCTACGTCCATTTTAGCTCGCTCATTAGTCTTAATGGAAATTACGGATTGCCTCAAATCTGCTCATCGTTGCCTTATGCCATTGTTTATACATCTCATTGTTATAGGCCTATTGCTTATATCTCATTAATACTGTATCTTATTCATAATTGTAGGCAGTGTTGGAATGATTTCATTGTTTTGCTTACTTTGTGAATTATAATTAGCTCATGTGCTTTTCTTGACGTGAAGGAGATACAATATTATGTTGTTGAGTCTGTTCGCCAGTGTCACGCTCTGGCCTTAGTTATCTTTGTTTTCTTTAGTATTTTGGTTAGGTCAGGGTGTGACATGGGGGATTTATGTGTTTTGTCTTGTCTAGGGGTTTTGTAAGTTTATGGGGCTGGCCCCTTTCTAGGTAAATTGTATGTCTATGGTTGCCTAGATTGGTTCTCAATTAGAGGCAGCTGTCTATGGTTGTCTCTGATTGGGAACCATATTTAGGCAGCCATATTCTTTGGGTATTTGGTGGGTGATTGTTTCCTGTGTCAGTGTTTGTGCCACACGGACTGTTTCGTTGCCAGTTCACTTTATTTATTTTGTATTTGTGTTCATGTTCATGTTTAGTTTTTCTTATTAAAGAACCATGACCTTTAACCACGCTGCATTTTGGTCCTCCTCTCCTTCCCAGGAAGAAAGCCGTGACGGAATCACCCACCAAAACAGGACCAAGCAGCGTGGTGACAGGCAGCGACAGGAGGAGCAGCTATGTCAGGATTATTGGACTTGGGAGCAGAATCTGGACTATACAACTTGGGAAGAGATAGACAGGTGGGCGGTCGACCCAGGGAAAATCACCACTGGCACACACATGCATGCAAGCACAAATGCAGACACACAGTTTGTTATACAAACATGTAACAACTACGACGACAAACATAAATGCATATGACACAAAGACCTAGGACTTCCTGCAGCTGTTCCTGCTAGCGTCATCTCTCTTACAAACACACATCCAGCTATGCAGCTGAGTCCCCGTGATGACATCTGCTCCCAGCTCTCTCCATCAAAACCAAATACAGATTGGCCTTTAACTTACACTTACATACAGTACATACACTATATATACAGTAAAAACACTATATATACAGTAAATACAGTACATACACTATATATACAATAAATACACTATATACACAGTAAATACACTATATATCCAATTTGTAAGTCGCTCTGGATAAGAGCGTCTGCTAAATGACTTAAATGTAAAATATATACAGTACATACACTATATACACAGTACATACACTATATATACAGTAAATACACTATATATACAGTACATACACTATATATACACAGTACATACACTATATATACAGTGCATACACTATAGATATAGTACATAGACTAAAGTCATAGCCAAAAGTTTTGAGAATGACAAAAATATTAATTTCCACAAAGTTTGTTGCTTCAGTGTCTTTAGATATTTTTGTCAGATGTTAATATTTAATACTGAAGTATAATTACAAGCATTTCATAAGGCTTTTATTTACAATTACATGAGGTTGATGAAAATAGTCAATATTTGCAGTGTTGACCTTTCCTTTTCAAGACCTTTGCAATCTGCCCTGGCATGCTGTCAATTAACTTCTGGGCCACATCCTGACTGATGGCAGCTTGTCAGAATTTGTGGTGTTTTGTTTGTCCACCGCCTCTTGAGGATTGACCACAAGTTCTCAGTGGGATTAAGGTATGGGGAGTTTCCTGCCCATGGACCCAAAATATTGATGTTCTGTTCCCTGAGCCACTAAGTTATCACTTTTGCCTTATGGCAAGGTGCTCCATCATGCTGGAAAATGCATTGTTCATTACCAAACTGTTCCTGGATGGTTGGGAGAAGTCACTCTTGGAGGATGTGTTGGTACCATTCTTTGTTCTTAGCTGTGTTTTTAGGCAAAATTGTGAGTGAGCCCACTCCCTTGGCAGAGAAGCAACTCCACCCATGAATGGTCTCAGGATGCTTTACTGTTGGCATGACACAGGACTGATGGTAGCGCTCACCTTGTTTTCTCCGGACAAGCTTTTTTCCGGATGCCCCAAACAATTGGGAAGGGGATTCATCATGAAAATGACTTTACCCCAGTCCTCAGCAGTCCAATCCCTGTACCTTTTGCAGAATATCAGTCTGTCCCTGATGTTTTTCCTGGAGAGAAGTGGCTTCTTTGCTGCCCTTCTTGACACCAGGCCATCCTCCAAAAGTCTTTGCCTCACTGTGCGTGCAGATGCACTCACACCTGCCTGCTGCCATTCCAGAGCAAGCTCTGTACTGGTGGTGCCCCGGTCCCACAGCTGAATCAACTTTAGGAGACGGTCCTGGCGCTTGCTGGATTTTCTTGGGCGCCCTGAAGCCTTCTTCACAACAATTGAACCGCTCTCCTTGAAGTTCTTGATTATCCAATAAATGGTTGATTTAGGTACAATCTTACTGGAAGCAAAATCCTTGCCTGTGAAGCCCTTTTTGTGCAAAGCAATGATGACGGCACGTGTTTGCTTGCAGGTAACCATGATTGAGTGGACATTTTTGGGGGCGATTCAGTTCATTTGCATGGCAAAGAGGGACTTGGAAATTAATTGCAATTAATCTGATTTCTCTTCATAACATTCTGGAGTATGTGCAAATTGCCATCATATAAACTGAGGTAGCAGACTTTGTGAAAATTAATATTTGTGTTATTCTCAACTTTTGGCCAGGACTGTACATACAGTACAAACACTATACATACAGTACATACACAATATACAGTTGAAGTTGGAAGTTTACATACACTTAGGTTGGAATCATTTTTCAACCACTCCACAAATGTCTTGTTAACAAACTATAGTTTTGGCAAGTCGGTTAGGACATCTACTTTGTGCATGACACAAGTAATTTTTCCAACAATTGTTTACAGACGTATGATTTCACCTATAATTCACTGTATCAGAATTCCAGTGGGTCAGAGGTTTACAATCACTAAGTTGAATGTGCCTATAAACAGCTTGGAAAAATCCAGAAAATTATGTCATGGCTTTAAAGCTTCTGATAAGCTAATTGACATCATTTGAGTCAATGTGAGGTGTACCTGTGGATGTATTTAAAGGCATTTACATTACATTTACATTTAAGTCATTTAGCAGACGCTCTTATCCAGAGCGACTTACAAATTGGTGCATTCACCTTATGACATCCAGTGGAACAGCCACTTTACAATAGTGCATCTAAATCTTTTAAGGGGGTGAGAAGGATTACTTTATCCTATCCTAGGTATTCCTTAAAGAGGTGGGGTTTCAGGTGTCTCCGGAAGGTGGTGATTGACTCCGCTGTCCTGGCGTCGTGAGGGAGTTTGTTCCACCATTGGGGGCCAGAGCAGCGAACAGTTTTGACTGGGCTGAGCGGGAACTGTACTTCCTCAGTGGTAGGGAGGCGAGCAGGCCAGAGGTGGATGAACGCAGTGCCCTTGTTTGGGTGTAGGGCCTGATCAGAGCCTGGAGGTACTGAGGTGCCGTTCCCCTCACAGCTCCGTAGGCAAGCACCATGGTCTTGTAGCGGATGCGAGCTTCAACTGGAAGCCAGTGGAGAGAGCGGAGGAGCGGGGTGACGTGAGAGAACTTGGGAAGGTTGAACACCAGACGGGCTGCGGCGTTCTGGATGAGTTGTAGGGGTTTAATGGCACAGGCAGGGAGCCCAGCCAACAGCGAGTTGCAGTAATCCAGACGGGAGATGACAAGTGCCTGTATTAGGACCTGCGCCGCTTCCTGTGTGAGGCAGGGTCGTACTCTGCGGATGTTGTAGAGCATGAACCTACAGGAACGGGCCACCGCCTTGATGTTAGTTGAGAACGACAGGGTGTTGTCCAGGATAACACCAAGGTTCTTAGCGCTCTGGGAGGAGGACACAATGGAGTTGTCAACCGTGATGGCGAGATCATGGAACGGGCAGTCCTTCCCCGGGAGGAAGAGCAGCTCCGTCTTGCCGAGGTTCAGCTTGAGGTGGTGATCCGTCATCCACACTGATATGTCTGCCAGACATGCAGAGATGCGATTCGCCACCTGGTCATCAGAAGGGGGAAAGGAGAAGATTAATTGTGTGTCGTCTGCATAGCAATGATAGGAGAGACCATGTGAGGTTATGACAGAGCCAAGTGACTTGGTGTATAGCGAGAATAGGAGAGGGCCTAGTGGTGAGGAGACAGATTCTCGCCACGCCACCTGGTAGGAGCGACCTGTCAGGTAGGACGCAATCCAAGCGTGGGCTGCGCCGGAGATGCCCAACTCGGAGAGGGTGGAGAGGAGGATCTGATGGTTCACAGTATCGAAGGCAGCCGGTAGGTCTAGAAGGATGAGAGCAGAGGAGAGAGAGTTAGCTTTAGCAGTGCGGAGCGCCTCCGTGATACAGAGAAGAGCAGTCTCAGTTGAATGACTAGTCTTGAAACAGCTACCTACCTTCAAAGGCCTACCTTCAAACTCAGTGCCTCTTTGCTCAACATCATGGGAAAATCAAAAGAAATCAGCCAAGACCTCAGAATAAAATAAAGTCTGGTTCATCCTTGGGAGCAATTTCCAAACGCCTGAAGTTACCACGTTCGTCTGTACAAACAATAGTAAGCAAGTATAAACACCATGGGACCACGCAGCTGTCATACCGCTCAGGAAGGAGACGCGTTCTGTCTCCTAGAGATTAATGTGCGAAAAGTGCAAATCATTCCCAGAACAACAGCAAAGGCCCTTGTGAAGATGCTGGAGGAAACTGGTTCAAAAGTATCTATATCCACAGTAAAACGGGTCCTAAATCGACATAACCTGAAAGGCTGCTCAGCAAGGAAGAAGCCACTGCTCCAAAACCGTCACAAAAACGCCAGACTACGGTTTGCAACTGTACATGGGGACAAAGATTGTACTTTATGGAGAAATGTCCTCTGGACTGATGAAAGAAAAATAACTTTTGCCATAATGACCATTGTTATGTTTGGAGGAAAAAGGGGGAAGCTTGCAAGCCATGTTGTGGGCATGCTTTGCTAGAGGAGGGACTGGTGCACTTCACAAAATAGATGGCATCATGAGGTAGGAAAAGTATGTGGATATATTGAAGCAACATCTCAAGACATCAGTCAGGAAGTTAAAGCTTAGTCGCAAATGGGTCTTCCAAATGGACAATGACCCCAAGTACACTTTCGAAGTTGTGTCAAAATGGCTAAGGACAACAAAGTCAAGGTATTGGAGTGGCCATCACAAAGCCCTGACCTCAATCCTATAAAGCATTTGTGGGCAGAACTGAAAAAGCGTGTGCGAGCAAGGAGGCCAACACCTGACTCAGTTACACCAGCTCTTTCAGGAGGAATGAGCCAAAATTCGCCCAACTTATTGTGGGAAGCTTGTGGAAGGCTACCCGAAACGTTTGACCCAAGTTAAGCAATTTAACAGCAATCCTACCAAATACTAATTGAGTGTATGTAAACTTCTGACCGACTGGGAATGTGATGAAAGAAATAAAAGCTGAAAGAAATAATTCTCTCTACTATTTTTCTGACATTTCACGTTCTTAAGACCCATTCAGTACAGTATGTTGGCAAATGTACTAATGCAAATCACATACAATCCAAAGCACACAAATGAATTTCTTCACACAATCTAAATCCAAACAATTGAAATCCAATACATTGAAATGTACAGCATCCAACAATATCAATTAGCTCCAATTAACTGACGTGTACACTGATATACATCTCTGCATCTTGCCTACCTATGTGAAGGCATGCGCCTATACTCACTCTAATTGGTAAAGGAGATAATGATTGAGGAAGCTGCACCTCTGGAGGAGTGAGTTTGTCAGGAGAGAGAGCAGGATGAGGGGCTAGAGGTTTATCTTGCTCATCAGCAGTGGCGATTTTAGCATGAAAAGACACACTCATATGCATGCACGCACACAACTCCTCGCCCAAATTGTTTTTATTCATGCCAGCAAAGGCACTACACAACACTAAACAATACATTAATTGCATTATAACGGTGACAAATGGTGCATACAAACTGTTAGGGCCTACATAAAGCTGTTCCAACAGCAGATCTTTCTTTGTGTGAATCCTTATCACCGCAACACCTGGCTAACAGCGGAGCCTTGTCTGACAGCGAAACAGTTCATTCAGCCTCATTTACTGCCTTTTAAAAAACAACATGGCTGATATGGCTGACTTGCTTAAACAAATGTGTTTTCTACTGACAATTGAGATGTACAAACTATGGCATAAGGGGATGATGAGCGGATAAGAGGCAATCCATAATTTCAGTTAATACATTAATGAGCAAGCTAGAACGATCAATACAACTATTTGTTCAGCACTTTTGAAATGTACAGTGACACATGGGACATTCTTACAGTATTCTTCCTGTACTGTACACCAAGTCAGAACCGTAGGATAAATAAAGGGGGCATATAAGCAGACAATATTCGTTGATGACATTTCTCTAAAACAGGCTACATGTGCACCACCAAGTCAGAACTGTAGGGGGGAAAGGGACCAAATTATTAGGTGATGTATATGGGCTACTAACAGCTTACTACACAACATACACTTATTATTACTTAGCTACAGTATACATACCCCGCTCCTCCGCTCTCTCCACTGGCTTCCAGTTGAAGCTCGCATCCGCTACAAGACCATGGTGCTTGCCTACGGAGCTGTGAGGGGAACGGCACCTCAGTACCTCCAGGCTCTGATCAGGCCCTACACCCAAACAAGGGCACTGCGTTCATCCACCTCTGGCCTGCTCGCCTCCCTACCACTGAGGAAGTACAGTTCCCCTTGCAGCCCAGTCAAAACTGTTCGCTGCTCTGGCCCCCAATGGTGGAACAAACTCCCTCACGACGCCAGGACAGCGGAGTCAATCACCACCTTCCGGAGACACCTGAAGCCCCACCTCTTTCAGGAATACCTAGGATAGGATAAAGTAATCCTTCTCACCCCCCTTAAAAGATTTAGATGCACTATTGTAAAGTGGCAGTTCCACTGGATGTCTTAAGGTGAACGCACCAATTTGTAAGTCGCTCTGGATAAGAGCGTCTGCTAAATTACTTAAATGTAAATGTAAATATCTCCCTGGCATTTTACATAATTTATGCAGCAGCATACAATGCATTTTTGGACTCACCTTGTTGTGCTGTGCTCACTTGAATAGGAAGGCGAAGTGGCAGTCCTTCTTGTGGGTAAAATTCATCATCACAGTCTGCCATTCTCTGGATTTATGGTGCTTTCAAGACAACTGGGAACTCAGAAAAAAACAAGGTAGAATCATGACATCCCTTGATCTTCAGTGGATTGACAGCACAGCCAATGTATTGAACCTTCTCTGGCCCATGGTGTGTTGCAATTGAATGTATATCCTTTTAAGCCTGGAAAAGACACTTAAACCCAGACTTTGACCACACACCCTCTCCACTGAATAGCAGGCTAGTGATTGCTTTGCAAAGCTTGCAGTTAGCCACTGATTCCTTCCAAACCACTCATTCAAGCTTTTTTTTCATGAGCTTTTTCGAACTTGTGTAATTTTTATGTCCAATGGCCGATGAGCAGGTTTTCATCATTTATCTTCAGATAACAAGGATTGAAAAGGATTTGCCAGTAGATTGTCGAATTGATTCATGATGATGACTGCTCGTCTAACTTGCTAGCTAAGATTTTCAAAGTATGATGTTGATATGATCAGTCCAATCAAAGCTATGGTAGATATAACATGATTTGACATAATTATATCTGTGGCCAATGACCTTGAGCCTTCTTGGTAGGGCACTTTTAATTTAAATCTATGGCAGCACCCAAGGGGCTTAAATTTTCGAGCTCTCCCTGTAGATTGTGCGGTGACGTAGTGTCCAAATGAGTGACAGAACATTGAGCCAATCACAGCGCTACTAGGGACGCTTTGTATTTTCCGCTGGCTGCCCCACCACCACAGATAGCACTGAGCTAGGCTGAAACACCTCCATTTTGGAGCTGCCTTACTCAAGAAAGCAAAAAAGAGACCATGTTTGTATGTGGCTTTATTAACTGAAGGATTTTTTTTTTTTACTTTGTTTGCAAACTGATATGTGACACATATTAAAGCCAAACTAACATTCAAAACAGTCAAAAAAAATACAATTGTATGTATATACATTGAGGGGAAAAAGTATTTGATCCCCTGCTGTCACGGCTGTTGAAAGGAGAGGACCAAGGTGCAGTGTAGTGAGCGTACATTTTCTTTTATTAATCAAAATGACGCCGAACAAAACAGTAAACACTACAAAAACAAACCGTGAAGCTCAAAGGCTATGTGCCCTAAACAAAGTCAACTTCCCACACCGATAGGTGGGAAAAGGGCTACCTAAGTATAGTTCTCAATCAGAGACAACGATAGACAGCTGTCCATGATTGAAAACCATACCCGGCCAATGTTGACTCTGAAGCTTCCCGAAGTTGTGTCAAGTTGGCTGGATGTCATTTTGTTGGTGTACCATTCTTGATACACACGGGAAACTGTTGAGTGTGAAAAACACTAGCGCCGTTGCAGTTCTTCACACACTCAAAATGGTGCGTCTGGCACCTACTACCATACCCCGTTCAAAGGCACTTAAATATTTTGTCTCGCCCATTCACCCTCTGAATGGCAAATACAGTATACAATCCATGTCTCACTTGTCTCAAGGCTTAACCGGTCTCCTCCCCTTCATCTACACTGGTTGAAGTGCATTTTACAAGTAACATCAATAATGGATCATAGCTTTCATGGAAAGAGAAAGTATTCCTAATGTTTTGTGCAGTCAGTGTATATTTCTCAGCATAATCATTTTGTACGTTATTGACCCGGCACATGCCAGTGAATTTGACACATAATCCATATTTGAATTGTTGCATTGATTATGTAGACATGACTGTGCAGTCAGTGATTAAGCACTCTGAATGAACATAAGCAACACATGAGCCAGAATCAAGAACAGCTTTATTGTGACCTTTAAAATAATAACACAACACATTGAAGGGTAAAACGTGTTTCATGAAAACATCTCCAATGATTGATTTATTACAGTTCCCTGAAAGGCCGTCCTCAAGCTTTCTTCCGTGATTTGGTGGTTCCCGGAACGGAAAAGGTTGGGAACCTCTGGTATACAGAATTCCCTGTGAAGGCAATGCAGGCTGGAGTTGTAATAACATATTCATAGGCTCTCTGTGTACTCACTACCTGGTCACCTATTATCACTACAATAACAGTGGATGGATGCAGCGTTCTCAGCCAGTTTGTACATGGTGTAGTACAAGGCAGCTGGTAATGCTGCTGCTGTACCCTGTGTTAGGGCCAGTGAGGGCCAAGTGGGGTCATTGGAAATGTCATTGCCTCTATGTATGCAAAACAACGAGGCACTGTGAATGTTCACAGAATGGTGTGTTAAAGCATTCTTGTAATGGGACGTAGGGACTCACACATGGGTGAGACGTTATGGAGGTTTTTATGTGGCTGAGGTTGGATGGATACTCTGAAGGACGTGTAGAGCACTGAGCAGCAGGCACTCCAGCAGCGATGGGGCTGACTTTAACTGCAGTGTGGGATCAATATGTGGAACCTCCATGCAGAGTGTTGCTACACATGATACACTGTAACGACAGTCAAGCTAATAGTCAATAACAAAGTCATTGGGAAGTTTTCAGGGTCTCTCTCTATTTGGCAAATAACAGAAACCATCGGGAATACATGTCATGGTCAGTGTGTGGGTGTGCATAGGTACACTACCGTTCAAAAGTTTGGGGTCACTTAGAAATGTCCTTGTTTTAGAAAGAAAAGCAAACAAATTTGTCCATTAAAATAACATCAAATTGATCATAAATACACTGTAGACATTGTTAATGTTGTAAATGACTATTGTAGCTGGAAACGGCCTATTTTTAACGCAATATCATCAGTCGTGGCCAAAAGTTTTGAGAGTGACACAAATATTAATTTCCCCAAATGTTGCTGCTTCACAGTCTTTAGATATGTTTGTCAGATGTTACTATGGAATACTGAAGTATAATTACAAGCATTTCATAAGTGTCAAAGGCTTTTATTGACAATTACATGAAGTTGATGCAACGAGTCAATATTTTTAGTGTTGACCCTTCTTTTTCAAGACCTTTGTAATCCGCCCTGGCATGCTGTCAATTAACTTCTGGGCCACAGAAGTGGCACTGATGGCAGCCCATTCTTGCATAATCAATGCTTGGAGTTTGTCAGAATTTGTGGGGTTTTGTTTGTCCACCCGCCTCTTGAGGATTGACCACAAGTTCTCAATGGGATTAAGGTATGGGGAGTTTCCTGCCCATGGACCCACAATATTGATGTTCTGTTCCCTGAGCCACTAAGTTATCACTTTTGCCTTATGGCAAGGTGCTCCGTCATGCTGGAAAATGCATTGTTCATCACCAAACTGTTCCTGGATGGTTGGGAGAAGTGGAGGATGTGTTGATACCATTCTTCATTCGTGTTCTTAGGCAAAATTGTGAGTGAGTCCACTCCCTTGGCTGAGAAGCAACCCTACACATGAATGGTCTCAGGATGCTTACTGTTAGCATGACACAGGACTGATGGTAGCGCTTACCTTGTCTTCTCCGGACAAGCTTTTTTCCGGTTTCCCCAAACAGTCAGATAGGGGATTCATCAGAGAAAATGTACCTTTTGCAGAATATCAGTCTGTCCCTGATGTTTTTTCTTGGAGAGAAGTGGCTTCTTTGCTGCCCTTCTTGACACCAGGCCATCCTCCAAAAGTCTTTGCCTCACTGTGCGTGCAGATGCACTCACACCTGCCTGCTGCCATTCCTGAGCAAGCTCTGTACTGGCGGTGCCCCGATCCCGCAGCTGAATCAACTTTAGGAGAAGGTCCTGGCACTTGCTGGACTTTCTTGGGCGCCCTGAGGCCTTCTTCACAACAATTGAACCGCTCTCCTTGAAGTTCTTGATGATCTGATAAATGGTTGATTTAGCACTGGCAGCAATATCCTTGCCTGTGAAGCCCTTTTTGTGCAAAGCAATGATGACTGCACGTGTTTCCTTCCTTGGTAACCATGATTGACAGAGGAAGAACAATGATTCCAAGCACCACCCTCCTTTTGAAGCTTCCAGTCTGTTATTCAAACTCAATCAGCATGACAGAGTGATCTCCAGCCTTGTCCTCGTCAACACTTACACCTGTGTTAACGAAAGAATCACTGACATGATGTCAGCTGGTCCTTTTGTGGCAGGGCTGAAATGCAGTGGAAATTGTTTTTTGGGGGGGATTCAGTTTATTTGCATGGCAAAGAGGGACTTTGCAATTAATTGAAATTCATCTGATCCCTCTTCATAACATTCTGGAGTATATGCAAATTGCCATCATACAAACTGAGGCAGTAGACTTTGTGAAAATTAATATTTGTGTCAATCTCAACTTTTGGTCATGACTATACATAGCTGTGCAGAGGCTAATTATCAGCAACCATCACTCCTGTGAACCAATGGCACGTTGTGTTAGCTAATCCAAGATTATAATTTTAAAAAGCTAATTGATCATTAGAAAACCCTTTTGCAATTATATTAGCACAGCTGAAAACTGTTGTGCTGATTAAAGTAGCAATTAAACTGGCCTTCTTTAGACTAGTTGAGTAGTGTTACCAAAAAAGGTCTGTCTGAGAGTAGACCAGTGATTCAGACTAGAGCTCTGCTGCTCAGAAGGCAGTCACCCCCTCTGTGACTGTGAGTGGAAAACAGCCGTTGAATTGAGTAAAGTGAGATGAGCAATGGGCAGAGGTGAGAGGTGAGAGGTGAGAGGTGAGCAGGGGAAATAAAAAGTGACTAGAGCTGCATTTGACTGAGTGAGTCAGAGCCTTCTCTTCATGGTCAGTGTGAGTTCTGATAGCCCATTCATATGAGTGGTCCTGATGACCTTCAGACGTACTGTGGTCAGTGTGTGTCAGCCTCTCTCTACTCCAGGCTGCTGCAACTTAGCATCTAATTAGGAGCTGAGGATATCAGGGGCGTCATGCACGTGAGGATGGCTGGGCGGTGGTCCTGAGGTGGATTAGGCCCCCCATCTGGAAGTTTGAAAAATTCTCCCAACACCTGAAACAGCTTTTCCCTGCGATCTTGAGCCTTAATCATTATGTTTATTTTGCTGAAAATCTAAGCATACCTTTTTTTTTTTTAAACAAAATATGCTTCTCTGCTAAAATCTGGGTAAAATATTGAAAGGGATGAGAGTCTAATTCAGTACATTTAGTTATTGTTTGCTTTTCTAAAGTCTACCTACCTTGCCAGCAGGCATGCCAGTTAAGATAGATAGACAAGCTAAATACTCTGACTTGATTGATACCCTGAAATGGTTTCTTGGTAGCTAATTATGAGGTTGGGAGACAGGTTCCCAGTCTGGGATAGTTAAAGCCAATGTCACGTTCTGACCTTTATTTCCTTTGTTTTGTCATTATTTAGTATGGTCAGGGCGTGAGTTGGGGTGGGCAGTCTGTTTGTTTTTCTATGATTTGGGTATTTCTATGTTTCGGCCTAGTATGGTTCTCAATCAGAGGCAGGTGTCATTAGTTGTCTCTGATTGAGAATCATACTTAGGTAGCCTGGGTTTCACTGTGTGTTTGTGGGTGATTGTTCCTGTCTCTGTGTTTGCACCAGATAGGACTGTTTGGGGTTTTCACGGTTCTTGTTTTTGTATTCAGTTGTTCATGTGTACATTTACGTATTAAAAGACACCATGGACACTTACCAATGCCGCATATTGGTCCTCTGATCCTTTTCGCCTCTCCTCTTCGGAAGAGGAGGAAATCCCTTACAGCCAACTTCATAAAATAGATAGGTGGCTAGTAGGATTACAGAGAAACAACCACAAAACATTTAACCACAAATATCTACATTTAAAAGAAAACATGGGTATGCCACTCTGGTGGATATGTTTTGGTTGATCCTCTGATACAGAAAGACATGAGGAAACACATTGGCACCCAACAGATACGCTGTATATTCGACTATGATAAGATGATGGTGGGGGGGATGTGGTGTAGCTGTAAGGCTGTCGTCACATGTCAGATACAGTGGCCGCTGGCCTTGCCCGGCTAATGTCTGAGAGCGACCATATTGATAAAACGCTGCAGCCTTGGAGCCGTGTTCTGTCTCAGTGTTCTTAAAGCCATGAGACACAGACTGACTAATACAAAGAGAAGAAGGAAGTTGAAGAGGATGAGGAAGAGGAGGAAGGGTGCACCATGTGAGAAAAGGGACATTTTCAATATGAGAATAAAGTAGAAATATTGGTAAAGGACAATATGTCAGGGTACTGACTATCCCAATGGCTGTGCGTTTGTGTGTGTGTACGCGTGTGTACGAGTGGGTACATGTATGCGTGCGTGTGCACATGACGGTGTGTGTACAGATGTCGGATCTTAATTTGATCACCATATTGCAGAACCTTCCTGCAATGCATGAGGTTTAAAAAGGCTCCTTTACGGAAAATGCATCAGCCCCTACAAAAATGTCTATGAATTATAATCCACATAATAATTCACATTTCCTGTCGCTGCAGATGATTTTAAATTAAGATCCAACACCTGTATGTGCTTGCTATGTAATCAGCTTGTCAAAAGGCACAAAGGCTGTGTGAAGGGCATGTCTGTGTGGGTGGGTATTTTATCACCGAGGCCCTTAATATACTGTGGCTTGTTATTGCCATGGACAGCTGACTGCCCCGCTTCAAAGACCTCTTTGTAAATACAAACAAGTTCTGTCAGTATTTCATACAATATGTGGCATGGACTTCTAAACAAGAATGTCATTTCATACTGTAATTTTCTGTAAATGCAATGTGTCGGGTTTTACTTGCTACATTATAATAATTACTTCTGGCAAGAGAGGTTAGATTTACTTACAAGTAAATGCATAAAAAAGAAAGAAAGGTGAATTAAGGCTGTGGCTGTCATGAAATGTTGCCAGCTGGTTATTGTCAACGCAAAAGACTGTTGGTCCCACGGTAATTGACCGTTAATTAACATCAAACCGTTTAGCATCTCCAGGCCTCCAGGCATAATGTACAAGCCGCATACAAGCCACTGATGCGAAGCCTTGGAACATCTACTTTAAAAATGTTTATAATACATGTATTTGATATACACCATCCTAATAAATACATGATTTATTTGAGTCAGGTCTAAAGGAACATTATGATGTGAAGAAAATGTATTTCAGAAGAACAGACTATGAGTTGGCCTACTGTATGCTATGTGCCATGCAATAGGATGGAGGCTTGTCCATTTAGCAGACAAGATATGCTTATACGTCCCGTGCCATTCTTTTATATTATATGATTTTATTGTAAGAAGAACATAATTGAACTTAGCTGAATAAAATGCAAGGCATATTTCTCCCAACATACTGTATATGCTAGATGTAGAGTTATTTGGCAACTTTAGTTTTGAATGATACAAACCTTAGTTTGTCTTAGAAATCAACACATACAGTGTATTCGGAAAGTATTCAGACCCTTTGACTTTTTCCACATTTTGTTACATTACAGCCTCATTCTAAAATGTGTTAAATTGTTCTTTTTTGCCCTCTTCAATTTACACACAATGCACCGTAATGACAGTAAAAAAAAAACATGTTTTTTAATGAAAAACGTAAATATCACAATTACATAAGTATTAAGACCCTTTACTCAATGCTTTACGAATCTACAAGCTTGGCACACCTGTATTTGGGGAGTTCTTCCAATTCTTCTCTGCAGATCCTCTCAAGCTCTGTCAGGTTGTATGGGGAGTGTTGCTGCACAGATATTTTCAGGTCTCTTCAGAGATGTTCGATTGGGTTCAAGTCCGGGCTCTGGCTGGGCCACTCAAGGACATTCAGAGACTTGTCCCAAAGCCACTCCTGTGCTGTCTTGACTATGTGCCTAGTGTCATTGTCCTGTTGGACGGTGAATCTTAGCCCCAGTCTGAGGTCCTGAGCGCTCTGGAGTCACGTTTTCATCAAGGATCTCTATCTAATTTGCTCCGTTCATCTTTCCCTCGATCCTGACTAATCTCCTAGTCCCTGCCACTGAAAAACATCCCCAAAGCATAATAATGCCACAGCCATGCTTCACCGTAGGGATGGTGCCAGGATTCATCAGACCAGAGAATCTTGTTTCTCATGGTCTGAGTCATTTAGGTGCTTATTGGAAAACTCCAAGCAGACTGTCATGTGCCTTGTACCGAGGAGTGGCTTCTATCTGGCCGCTCTACCATAAAGGCCTGATTGGTGGAGTGCTGCAGAGGTGGTTGTCCTTCTGGAAGGTTCTCCCATCTCCAAAGAGGACCTCTGGATCTCTGTCAGAGTGACCATCAGGCTCTTGGTCACCTCCCTGACCAAAGCCCTTCTCCCCTGATTGTTCAGTTTGGCTGGTCGGCCAGCTCTAGGAAGAGTATTGGTGGTTCCAAACTTCTTCCATTTAAGAATGATGGAGGCCTCTGTGTTCTTGGGGACCTTCAATGCTACAGACATTTTTTGGTACCCTTCCCCAGATCTGTGCCTCGACACAATCCCGTCCTCGACACAATTCCTTCGACCTCATGGCTTGGTTTTTGCTCTGACAAACTGCCAACTGTGGGACCTTACATAGACAGGTGTGTGTCTTTCCATATTTTATTTTATTTATTTCACCTTTATTTAACCAGGTAGGCAAGTTGAGAACAATTTCTCATTTACAATTGCGACCTGGCCAAGATAAAGCAAAGCAGTTCGACAGATACAACGACACAGAGTTACACATGGAGTAAAACAAACATACAGTCAATAATACAGTATAAACAAGTCTATATACAATGTGAGCAAATGAGGTGAGAAGGGAGGTAAAGGCAAAAAAGGCCATGGTGGCAAAGTAAATACAATATAGCAAGTAAAACACTGGAATGGTAGTTTTGCAATGGAAGAATGTGCAAAGTAGAAATAAAAATAATGGGGTGCAAAGGAGCAAAATAAATAAATAAATACAGTTGGGAAAGAGGTAGTTGTTTGGGCTAAATTATAGGTGGGCTATGTACAGGTGCAGTAATCTGTGAGCTGCTCTGACAATTGGTGCTTAAAGCTAGTGAGGGAGATGAGTGTTTCCAGTTTCAGAGATTTTTGTAGTTCGTTCCAGTCATTGGCAGCAGAGAACTGGAAGGAGAGGCGGCCAAAGAAAGAATTGGTTTTGGGGGTGACTAGAGAGATAGTCGTGTGCTACAGGTGGGAGATGCTATGGTGACCAGCGAGCTGAGATAAGGGGGGACTTTACCTAGCAGGGTCTTGTAGATGACATGGAGCCAGTGGGTTTGGCGACGAGTATGAAGCAAGGGCCAGCCAACGAGAGCGTACAGGTCGCAATGGTGGGTAGTATATGGGGCTTTGGTGACAAAACGGATTGCACTGTGATAGACTGCATCCAATTTGTTGAGTAGGGTATTGGAGGCTATTTTGTAAATGTCATCGCCAAAGTCGAGGACTGGTAGGATGGTCAGTTTTACAAGGGTATGTTTGGCAGCATGAGTGAAGGATGCTTTGTTGCGAAATAGGAAGCCAATTCTAGATTTAACTTTGGATTGGAGATGTTTGATATGGGTCTGGAAGGAGAGTTTACAGTCTAACCAGACACCTAAGTATTTGTAGTTGTCCACGTATTCTAAGTCAGAGCCGTCCAGAGTAGTGATGTTGGACAGGTGGGTAGGTGCAGGTAGCGATTGGTTGAAGAGCATGCATTTAGTTTTACTTGTATTTAAGAGCAATTGGAGGCCACGGAAGGAGAGTTGTATGGCATTGAAGCTTGCCTGGAGGGTTTTTAACACAGTGTCCAAAGAAGGGCCAGAAGTATACAGAATGGTGTCGTCTGCGTAGAGGTGGATCAGAGACTCACCAGCAGCAAGAGCAAACTCATTGATGTATACAGAGAAGAGAGTCGGTCCAAGAATTGAACCCCGTGGCACCCCCATAGAGACTGCCAGAGGTCCGGACAGCAGGCCCTCCGATTTGACACACTGAACTCTATCAGAGAAGTAGTTGGTGAACCAGGCGAGGCAATCATTTGAGAAACCAAGGCTGTCGAGTCTGCCGATGAGGATGTGGTGATTGACAGAGTAGAAAGCCTTGGCCAGATCAATGAATACGGCTGCACAGTAATGTTTCTTATCGATGGCGGTTAAGATATCGTTTAGCACCTTGAGCGTGACTGAGGTGCACCCATGACCGGCTCTGAAACTAGATTGCATAGCAGAGAAGGTATGGTGAGATTCGAAATGGTCGGTAATCTGTTTGTTGACTTGGCTTTCGAAGACCTTAGAAAGGCATGGTAGGATAGATATAGGTCTGTAGCAGTTTGGGTCAAGAGTGTCCCCCCCCTTTGAAGAGGGGGATGACCGCAGCAGCTTTCCAATCTTTGGGAATCTCAGACAATACGAAAGAGAGGTTGAACAGGCTAGTAATAGGGGTGGCAACAATTTCGGCAGATCATTTTTAGAAAGAAAGGGTCCAGATTGTCTAGCCCGGCTGATTTGTAGGGGTCCAGATTTTGCAGCTCTTTCAGAACATCAGCTGAACGGATTTGGGAGAAGGAGAAATGGGGAAGTCTTGGGCGAGTTGCTGTTGGGGGTGCAGTGCTGTTGACCGGGGTAGGAGTAGCCAGGTGGAAAGCATGGCCAGCCGTAGAAAAATGCTTATTGAAATTCTCAATTATGGTGGATTTATCAGTGGTGACAGTGTTTCCTATCTTCAGTGCAGTGGGCAGCTGGGAGGAGGTGTTCTTATTCTCCATGGACTTTACAGTGTCCCAGAACTTTTTTGAGTTAGTGTTGCAGGAAGCAAATTTCTGCTTGAAAAAGCTAGCCTTGGCTTTTCTAACTGCCTGTGTATAATGGTTTCTAGCTTCCCTGAACAGCTGCATATCACGGGGGCTGTTCGATGCTAATGCAGAACGCCATAGGATGTTTTTGTGTTGGTTAAGGGCAGCCAGGTCTGGGGAGAACCAAGGGCTATATCTGTTCCTGGTTCTAAATTTCTTGAATGGGGCATGTTTATTTAAGATGGTTAGGAAGGCATTTAAAAAAAAATATCCAGGCATCCTCTACTGACGGGATGAGATCAATATCCTTCCAGGATACCCCGGCCAGGTCGATTAGAAAGGCCTGCTCGCTGAAGTGTTTCAGGGAGCGTTTTACAGTGATGAGTGGAGGTCATTTGACCGCTGACCTATTACGGATGCAGGCAATGAGGCAGTGATCGCTGAGATCTTGGTTGAAGACAGCAGAGGTGTATTTAGAGGGGAAGTTGGTTAGGATGATATCTATGAGGGTGCTCGTGTTTAAGGCTTTGGGGAGGTACCTGGTAGGTTCATTGATAATTTGTGTGAGATTGAGGGCATCAAGTTTAGATTGTAGGATGGCTGGGGTGTTAAGCATGTTCCAGTTTAGGTCGCCTAGCAGCACGAGCTCTGAAGATAGATGGGGGGCAATCAGTTCACATATGGTGTCCAGAGCACAGCTGGGGGCAGAGGGTGGTCTATAGCAGGCGGCAATGGTGAGAGACTTGTTTTTAGAGAGGTGGATTTTTAAAAGTATAAGTTCAAATTGTTTGGGTACAGCCCTGGATAGTAGGACAGAACTCTGCAGGCTATCTTTGCAGTAGATTGCAACACCGCCCCCTTTGGCAGTCCTATCTTGTCTGAAAATGCGAACATTTTTGGTGGTCTTCCTAAGCCAGGATTCAGACACAGCTAGAACATCCGGGTTGGCAGAGTGTGCTAAAGCAGTGAATAGAACAAACTTAGGGAGGAGGCTTCTAATGTTAACATGCATGAAACCAAGGCTATTACGGTTACAGAAGTCGTCAAAAGAGAGCGCCTGGGGAATAGGAGTGGAGCTAGGCACTGCAGGGCCTGGATTCACCTCTACATCGCCAGAGGAACATAGGAGGAGTAGAATAAGGGTGCGGCTAAAAGCAATAAGAATTGGTCGTCTAGAACGTCTGGAACAGAGAGTAAAAGGAGGTTTCTGGGGGCGATAAAATAGCATCAAGGTATAATGTACAGACAAAGGTATGGTAGGATGTGAATACAGTGGAGGTAAACAGGTATTGAGTGATGAAGAGAGAGATATTGTCTCTAGAAACATCATTGAAACCAGGAGATGTCATTGCATGTGTGGGTGGTGGAACTAATAGGTTGGATAAGGTATAGTGAGCAGGACTAGAGGCTCTACAGTGAAATAAGCCAATAAACACTAACCAGAACAGCAATGGACAAGACATATTGACATTAAGGAGAGGCATGCTTAGTCGAGTGATCAAAAGGGTCCAGTGAGTGGAGAGGTTGGTTGGGGGTCACGGAGATTTAGACAGCTAGCTAGGCCATCGGTAGCAAGCTAGCATAGGATGGAGGTCTGTTATTAGCCACCTCTTGCGTTCCGTCAGTAGATTAGTGGGGTTCCGTGTGGTAGAGGGGATTAATCCAAATCACACAACAACAACAAAAATAAAAACAATATATATAGTTATAGAGGCCCAAGAAGAAAACATAATAATAATAAAAATAAATAAATTGTCCGATTGTCTATTCAGATAGCAGCTGGTAAGACAGCTAACGGATAGCAGGCCGCAGATGGGCGTTCAGGCAACGTCGCGACGTAGGAGCCAGCCGGATAACTCCTTCGGGTAGACAACGTCGGCAGTCCAGTTGTGAAGGCCCGGTGGGGCTCCGCGTAGGCAGTAAAACGGGTCCGGATAGGTGACTGCAGCCCAGGAGTGATTGATGGAACTCATGAGTGATTGACGGAGCTGGCTAGCTCCGGAATAATTGATGTTTGCTCCGGAATCGACGAAAGCCGATAGTCACACGGATAGCAGCTAGCTAGCTGTGAGATCCAGGTATGAATGTCCAGAGAGCAGTTGAAATCCAGGGACATGGAGAGAAAAATTGGTCCGGTATTTTCCGTTCCGAGCCGCGCTGCGCCGTACAAAACTGGCGATAGATTTCCGAGCTAAAGGATAGCTGATGACCACAAACCGTGGTTAGCTGAATACTAACGATTTGCCAGTAAAGAAGCTAACTAGCTTCTGAACTAGCTTCTGATTAGCTTATGGGCTAGCTCCTGGCTAGCTCCTGGCTAGCTTCTGGCTAGTTTCTGGCTAGCTTCTTGGAGTTTCTGGCTAGCTTCTTGGAGGATTACAGATTTGAGGTAAATAATACTTTTTTATAAATATAAATTGGTGAGGCGGGTTGCAGGAGAGTGTTTTGAAGATGAGTTGAGGACAAAAGACGTCTGAACTGCTATGCCATCTATCATGTCCATCAATTGAATTTACCGCAGTGGACTCCAATCAAGTTGTCGAAACATCTCAAGGATGATCAATGGAGAAACAGGATACTTCTGAGCTCAATTTCTCATAGCAAAGGGTCTCAATACCTATGTAAATAAGTTATTTCCATTTTTAATTTTTAATAAATGTGCAAACATTTCTAAAAACCTGTTTTCGCTTTGTCATTATGGTGTATTGTGTGTAGTGTGGTGTACCGCAGGTTAGCCACCAAGGGGGGACTCGTTGAGTCTACATCACGCGGCGATGGCTCCCTCTGCTGGACGTGCCAGTTCTCGACGGGCCAGGACTAATTGGGGCTGATTGTGGTTAGTGATTAATCAGGGCACTGATTGCTCACCAGCTGTACGAGTCCCACAAAGATGCCAGAAGGGCAGTTCACCGGGGTAGGGACTGAGGAAGAGAGGTTACAGGCCAACATCATGACACCACAAGGGAGCTGCCAGATGGGGGTGGGTGCCGTATCTGAGTTTCCAGTACCCCTCCTCGTGGGCAGAGATTGTCCGCTGTTCACGGCACGAGCTGAGGAAAAAGGTACGAGCCAGCAGAGGACGAGATCGAGGATGACCCGTCGCCTGAGCTGCCCAGAAGCAAGGGGTTGACAAACCCGTATCTACTGTTCTCGAGTCCAAGTCCGAGAGGGTGCCGGAACCCGATCCCCCCTGGTGAACAACTGGAGGAGGAGCCCATCCTCCCCTTATAGATTTCAAGGGACCAGCCGAGACACCCACCATGGGCCTACGGAGGGGACAGTTTGGGAATGCCCAGTGGGAGGATCCAAACTTGAAAGCCGCTGCAGCCTAAGTGATCGCGGTGGATGGCCAGTTACTTCCGTGGGTGAGTGACTGGTGAAAACCCCCATTTTCAAATAAAAAATAACCTTCTGTATCAGGTGTTGTGCCAACAGGGAGAACTTCGAGAGGTACTTCCTGGTAATAGTAGATTATGCCACCCGGTATCCCGATGCCATTCCAATTCGGGCGGTGGTCTCCAAGGGAATTGCCCGGGAGCTGTTCCACCTCTTTAGCCGGGTGGGCATCCCGGAATGAGATCCTGACTGACCACAGGATATTGGCGGTGCTGGACGCGCTCAGGCAGGCTGGGTTGACAGCGAACCCCAAGAAATGCAAACTAAGGTTCGAGGAGGTTGAGTACCTGGGCTATTTGATCGGACAGGGGAAGGTCAAGCCCCAGGAGAGGAAGGTCCTCGCAGTACGTAACTGGCCCGTTCCACACACCAAGACACAGGTCAAGTCCTTCCTGGGACTGGCAGGATACTACAGCCGGTTTAACCCCAACTTTACAGCTATAGCCTCCCCCCTTACCGATCTAAACAGGGCCCGCCTCCCGAAAACAGTGAAATGGACGGGCGAGACTGAAGTGGCGTCTGTAGGAAGCACTTTGGTCCCATCCGATTCTCGTAACGCCTGATTTCCATCTTGGTCACAGACCATGCTCCCCTGGTCTGGATGGCCAGGGGAAGGGACACAAACGATTGGGTCACAAGGTGGTTCTTGTCCCTTCAACGCTTCTCTTTTTCTGTTGTGCACAGGTCAGGGGCGAAGCATGGGAATCGCGGATGCCCTATCGAGAAGGGAGACATACATCACACTGACGACAGCCCCCTCCCCGACCGCAGGTTAGCCACCAGGGGGAGACTCGTTGAGGCCTGGTGACAGACGGAGTCTACATCACGCGGTGATGTCTCCCTCTGCTGGACTTGCCAGGTCTCGACGGGCTCTCCGGCCAGGACTGATTGCTCACCAGCTGGATGAGTCCCATAAAGCTGCCAGAAGGGCAGCCCACAGGGTAGGGACTGAGGAAGAGAGATTACTCCCATATAGTCGTGCGCAGTAGCAAAGATAACGGAGGGAGCTCGGTTTTGTTCCCCACAGGATACACCAAGAGCCCAGTTGACGGTTTCCCGGGGGATGTCTCCTGGTGGAGACCTATTCTTTTCTCTTTGTTTGTTATTTAAATAAACACCCTTGAATCCGAGCTAATACAATTCTGTCCATGTCTGATCTGTGTAAACTTGACCAAACCCCCTGGTCTGCCACAGTAGATTGAGGAGGAAAAAAGTTAATTTAATACATTTTAGAATAAGGCTGTAACGTATCAAAAAAAATCTATGGGTCTGAATACTTTCTGAATGCACTGTGTATGGGCTGTATAATGCAACTTTAGGCTATTGATAATTTGAGAAAGGTGCAAAAAAAGCTTGCGCTCCGTTCGTTGCCTCGGGGTTGACACACTATTCTTTCATCAAGTGATCATATTTTCACCCATCAGACTATTCTCAATTTAACCTTGTCTTTATTAATATATAAAATGTGTTTTGATTTAGAATGGCCCATTAATTGCGCAGGAACAGGAACAGGAACAGGAACAGGTGCAGGAACTGGAACTGGAACAGGAACAGGGGCAGGAACAGGAACAGGTGCAGGAGCAGGAACAGGAACAGGAACAGGGGCAGGAACAGGAACAGGGGCAGGAATAGGAACAGGGGCAGGAACAGGAACAGGGGCAGGAACAGGAACAGGGGGCAAGAACAGGGAACAGGAACAGGGGTAGGAACAGGAACAGGGGCAGGGACAGGAACAGGAACAGGGCTAGGAACAGGGGTAGGAACATTTACATTTACATTTAAGTCATTTAGCAGACGCTCTTATCCAGAGCGACTTACAAATTGGTGCATTCACCTTATGACATCCAGTGGAGCAGCCACTTCACAATAGTGCATCTAAATCTTTTAAGGGGGGTGAGAAGGATTACTTTATCCTATCCTAGGTATTCCTTAAAGAGGTGGGGTTTCAGGTGTCTCCGGAAGGTGGTGATTGACTCCGCTGTCCTGGCGTCGTGAGGGAGTTTGTTCCACCATTGGGGGGCCAGAGCAGCGAACAGTTTTGAGTGGGCTGAGTGGGAACTGTACTTCCTCAGTGGTAGGGAGGCGAGCAGGCCAGAGGTGGATGAACGCAGTGCCCTTGTTTGGGTGTAGGGCCTGATCAGAGCCTGGAGGTACTGAGGTGCCGTTCCCCTCACAGCTCCGTAGGCAAGCACCATGGTCTTGTAGCGGATGCGAGCTTCAACTGGAAGCCAGTGGAGAGAGTGGAGGAGCGGGGTGACGTGAGAGAACTTGGGAAGGTTGAACACCAGACGGGCTGCAGCGTTCTGGATGAGTTGTAGGGGTTTAATGGCACAGGCAGGGAGCCCAGCCAACAGCGAGTTGCAGTAATCCAGACGGGAGATGACAAGTGCCTGGATTAGGACCTGCGCCGCTTCCTGTGTGAGGCAGGGTCGTACTCTGCGGATGTTGTAGAGCATGAACCTACAGGAACGGGCCACCGCCTTGATGTTAGCTGAGAACGACAGGGTGTTGTCCAGGATCACGCCAAGGTTCTTAGCGTTCTGGGAGGAGGACACAGTGGAGTTGTCAACCGTGATGGCGAGATCATGGAACGGGCAGTCCTTCCCCGGGAGGAAGAGCAGCTCCGTCTTGCCGAGGTTCAGCTTGAGGTGGTGATCCATCATCCACACTGATATGTCTGCCAGACATGCAGAGATGCGATTCGCCACCTGGTCATCAGAAGGGGGAAAGGAGAAGATTAATTGTGTGTCGTCTGCATAGCAATGATAGGAGAGACCATGTGAGGTTATGACAGAGCCAAGTGACTTGGTGTATAGCGGGAATAGGAGAGGGCCTAGAACAGAGCCCTGGGGGACACCAGTGGTGAGAGCACGTGGTGAGGAGACGGATTCTCGCCACGCCACCTGGTAGGAGCGACCTGTCAGGTAGGACGCAATCCAAGCGTGGGCCGCGCCGGAGATGCCCAACTCGGAGAGGGTGGAGAGGAGGATCTGATGGTTCACAGTATCGAAGGCAGCCGATAGGTCTAGAAGGATGAGAGCAGAGGAGAGAGAGTTAGCTTTAGCAGTGCGGAGCGCCTCCGTGATACAGAGAAGAGCAGTCTCAGTTGAATGACTAGTCTTGAAACCTGACTGATTTGGATCAATAAGGTCATTCTGAGAGAGATAGCGGGGAGAGCTGGCCAAGGACGGCACGTTCAAGAGTTTTGGAGAGAAAAGAAAGAAGGGATACTGGTCTGTAGTTGTTGACATCGGAGGGATCGAGTGTAGGTTTTTTCAGAAGGGTGCAACTCTCGCTCTCTTGAAGACGGAAGGGACGTAGCCAGCGGTCAGGGATGAGTTGATGAGCGAGGTGAGGTAAGGGAGAAGGTCTCCGGAAATGGTCTGGAGAAGAGAGGAGGGGATAGGGTCAAGCGGGCAGGTTGTTGGGCGGCCGGCCGTCACAAGACGCGAGATTTCATCTGGAGAGAGAGGGGAGAAAGAGGTCAGAGCACAGGGTAGGGCAGTGTGAGCAGAACCAGCGGTGTCGTTTGACTTAGCAAGCGAGGATCGGATGTCGTCGACCTTCTTTTCAAAATGGTTGACGAAGTCATCTGCAGAGAGGGAGGAGGGGGGGGGAGGAGGATTCAGGAGGGAGGAGAAGGTGGCAAAGAGCTTCCTAGGGTTAGAGGCAGATGCTTGGAATTTAGAGTGGTAGAAAGTGGCTTTAGCAGCAGCGACAGAAGAGGAAAATGTAGAGAGGAGGGAGTGAAAGGATGCCAGGTCCGCAGGGAGGCGAGTTTTCCTCCATTTCCGCTTGGCTGCCCGGAGCCCTGTTCTGTGAGCTCGCAATGAGTCGTCGAGCCACGGAGCGGGAGGGGAGGACCGAGCCGGCCTGGAGGATAGGGGACATAGAGAGTCAAAGGATGCAGAAAGGGAGGAGAGGAGGGTTGAGGAGGCAGAATCAGGAGATAGGTTGGAGAAGGTTTGAGCAGAGGGAAGAGATGATAGGATGGAAGAGGAGAGAGTAGCGGGGAGAGAGAGCGAAGGTTGGGACGGCGCGATACCATCCGAGTAGGGGCAGTGTGGGAAGTGTTGGATGAGAGCGAGAGGGAAAAGGATACAAGGTAGTGGTCGGAGACTTGGAGGGGAGTTGCAATGAGGTTAGTGGAGGAACAGCATCTAGTAAAGATGAGGTCGAGCGTATTGCCTGCCTTGTGAGTAGGGGGGAAGGTGAGAGGGAGAGGTCAAAAGAGGAGAGGAGTGGAAAGAAGGAGGCAGAGAGGAATGAGTCAAAGGTAGACGTGGGGAGGTTAAAGTCGCCCAGAACTGTGAGAGGTGAGCCGTCCTCAGGAAAGGAGCTTATCAAGGCATCAAGCTCATTGATGAACTCTCCGAGGGAACCTGGAGGGCGATAAATGATAAGGATGTTAAGCTTGAAAGGGCTGGTAACTGTGACAGCATGGAATTCAAAGGAGGCGATAGACAGATGGGTAAGGGGAGAAAGAGAGAATGACCCCTTGGGAGAGATGAGGATCCCGGTGCCACCACCCCGCTGACCAGAAGCTCTCGGGGTGTGCGAGAACACGTGGGCGGACGAAGAGAGAGCAGTAGGAGTAGCAGTGTTATCTGTGGTGATCCATGTTTCCGTCAGTGCCAAGAAGTCGAGGACTGGAGGGAGGCATAGGCTGAGATGAACTCTGCCTTGTTGGCCGCAGATCGGCAGTTCCAGAGGCTACCGGAGACCTGGAACTCCACGTGGGTCGTGCGCGCTGGGACCACCAGATTAGGGTGGCCGCGGCCACGCGGTGTGGAGCGTTTGTATGGTCTGTGCAGAGAGGAGAGAACAGTGATAGACAGACACATAGTTGACAGGCTACAGAAGAGGCTACGCTAATGCAAAGGAGATTGGAATGACAAGTGGACTACACGTCTCGAATGTTCAGAAAGTTGAGCTTACGTAGCAAGAATCTTATTGACTAAAATGATTAAAAATGATACAGTACTGCTGAAGTAGGCTAGCTGGCAGTGGCTGCGTTGTTGACTTTGTAGGCTAGCTGGCAGTGGCTGCGTTGTTGATTCGGGGGCTAGCTGGCTAGCTAGCAGTGTTGATTACGTTACGTTGCGTTAAAAGAACGACAATAGCTGGCTAGGTAACCTAGACTCTAGACTACACAATTATCTTTGATACAGAGACGGCTATGTAGCTAGCTATGTAGCTAGCTACGATCAAACAAATCAAACCGTTGTACTGTAATGAGATGAAATGAAAATGTGATACTACCTGTGGAGCGAGGCGGAATGCGACCGGGTTGTTGAGTTCTAATCGGTAGACGTTGGCTAGCTGTTGGCTAGCTAGCAGTGTCTCCTACGTTAAGGACGACAAATAGCTGGCTAGCTAACCTCGGTAAATTAAGATAATCACTCTAAAAACTACACACTCTAAACTACACAATTATCTTGGATACGAAGACAGCAAAGACAACTATGTAGCTAGCTAACACTACACTAATCAAGTCGTTCAGTTGAGGGTAATAGTTTCTACAGTGCTGCTATTCTTATTGACTAAAATGATTAAAAATGATACAGTACTGCTGAAGTAGGCTAGCTGGCAGTGGCTGCGTTGTTGACTTTGTAGGCTAGCTGGCAGTGGCTGCGTTGTTGATTCAGGGGCTAGCTGGCTAGCTAGCAGTGTTGATTACGTTACGTTGCGTTAAAAGAACGACAATAGCTGGCTAGGTAACCTAGAAAATTGCTCTAGACTACACAAGCTAAGAAGAAATTGCTAAGATTAGACAAATCAAACCGTTGTACTATAATGAAATGTAATGAAATGTAATGAAAAGTTATACTACCTGCAGACCGAAGTGCAGACCGAAGACACATGTCACTGTTAAATTGATGTGGTAAGATTCAGGGTGAATAGATGATTCATTGGGGTTGCTGTAAATGAGAATGTGCTCTCACTCAGTCAACTTACCTGATAACCTTGCCTTGTTCCGTTCAGCTCCTAGGAACAGGACCAGGGAACAGGAACAGGGGCAGGAACAGGAACAGATACAGGGGCAGGGGCAGGGGCAGGGGCAGGACAGGAACAGGGGCAGGAGAAAAGACATGTCATCTGTATGCACTCTAATAGCGAATGGAGGCTGCTTTCCTGCTGGTTGCTTTTTCAATGATGCCTGGTAGGCTACTCCAGTTATTTCACTCCATGCATTAACCACTGTTTGAGGAGAATGCAGCCTTTCTGCGCGACAGGTGAGATTCTGCCCAAACTCTGTATGCCATGGGCTCTTCAAACGTGTTCCTGCATCTATCCAGTGCTTAATTTCTGAAAATAAGTTAAATCTGTTCGGGAACATCGAGAGTAACATGTTTTCACAACAAAGCATATTTCATTAAACTGTTGACAGCCCCTCTCTCTGCGAGCTCGAGAAAGAGATGAAGGCGAGAGAGGAGGAGATGGAAAAGCATGGTGCTGAGAATTTCTGCAGTTAAAGGTCAGCCTCATAATGCCCTAGGCTATCAAATACAAATTCACTGTAATTGTAGGCTAACTCTGTAAGCCGCCCTGCACAATCAATTAACCAACAGCGTCACCTAGGCCTATACGTTCTCTCCCAGACTTATGGATAGAATGTTTGGAGCATAGCATAAGGTAGGCCTAACCAGTCCATCCAGTTTGCATAATACTCCACACTCAAAGGAAATTACTGGAATTTGTTTAATTTTTGAGTATAGGCTAGACCAACTATGTACCAAAGACACCTTAAATCAGTAAAAAAATATATAGATTTTTTTCTGCCATGCATAATATGCTGTAGGCTATTTATTGTATAATAGCACAATCATTATTCCGGTAATTTTGAGGGGGGCTTGCATAAGCTCTAATATGCATGTGAGTGTTTTGAATTAATCATCACCTTACAAATTGCTGTACATTTCATTGTGTCAGGCATTGAAACAACACCCACAATGACCATGTTTTCCACTCATTTTCAACCTGTTGTTGAACTACTTTCTTCAAATTGATCATCTCAGTGAGAAGAGTTTTAAAAGAACGACACTGTGTTTGCGTGTTTGATGTGATTTTGGATTGCATTGACATCAGAGTGGTTAGAAGCACCACAGGGCCCTGAGTACCAGGCCATCAGATCATTAGTTAGTTGGCTACTACTAATGCATGCCCAGAGTGCATAAGAGGAGATTACCTTGACGGTCACTTGGAATTTGACTGCGGTCATGACTCATGACTGCCGGTGTGGTGTTGATATGGTCAATGCAACATCCCTAACGTCAATACATTATGGAATTCATATACATTCTATTTGGAATGTTATTAACAAGGTGTGTGATGTTCATTTTGGACTTGTCAAGCTGACACTGCTGAGCTTGGGGATACAGCCTCACTTCCGGGTTGGAGCGATCTGGTCGCATCCGCGCTTCGGTCTGCAGGTTGTATAACTTTTTCATTACATTTCATTATAGTACAACGGTCTGATTTGTCTAATCTTAGCAATTTCCTCTTAGCTAGCTACATAGTCGTCGTTGTATCAAAGATAATTGCGTAATTATCGTATTTCGTCGTCTCCTATCTGTCCAACACGTTCACCGTCTACCGTAGCACTGTAGTAACTATCACACTCAACTGAACGTCTTGATTAGTGTAGTGTTAGCTAGCTACATAGCTATCTACATAGTTGTCTTTGCTGTCTTCATATCCAAGATAATTGTGGAGCTTAGAGTGTGGAGTCTTAGAGTGATAATTGCGTTATTATCGTATTTCGTCGCCCTCCTATCTGCCTAGCAGCTAGCCAGCTAGCATACGTTCACCGGCTACCGTAGCACTGTAGTAACTATCACACTCAACTGAACGACTTGATTAGTGTAGTGTTAGCTAGCTACATAGCTAGCTACATAGTTGTCTTTGCTGTCTTCGTATCCAAGATAATTGTGTAGCTTAGAGTGTGGAGTCTTAGAGTGATAATTGCGTTATTATCGTATTTCGTCGCCCTCCTATCTGCCTAGCAGCTAGCCAGCTAGCATACGTTCACCGGCTACCGTAGCACTGTAGTAACTATCACACTCAACCGAACGACTTGATTAGTGTAGTATTAGATAGCTACATAGTTGTCTTTGCTGTCTTCGTATCCAAGATAATTGTGTAGTTTAGAGTGTGTAGTCTTAGAGTGATTATCTTAATTCACCGAGGTTAGCTAGCCAGCTATTTTGTCGTCCTTAACGTAGGAGACACTCCTAGCTAGCCAATAGCCAGCCAACGTCTACTGAATAGAACTTTCGCATTCCGGTCGCATTCCGCGTCGCTCCACAGGTAGTATCACTTTTTCATTTCATTTCATTACAGTCCCAACGGTGTGATTTGTTTGATCGTAGCTAGCTACATAGCTAGCTACATAGCCGTCTTTGTTTCAAAGATAATTGTGTAGTCTAGAGCGATTTTCTAGGTTAGCTAGCCAGCTATTGTCGTTCTCCTAACGCAACGTAACGTAACCAACACTGCTAGCTAGCCAGCTAGCTCCCGATAAGCAGCATTGTAGAAACTTCACACTCAACGGTACGACTTGATTAGGGTAGTGTCAACAACGCAGCTAGCCTACCCCAGCAGTACTCTATCATTTTAATCATTTTAGTCAATTAGATTCTTGCTACGTAAGCTTAACTTTCTGAACATTCGAGACGTGTAGTCCACTTGTCATTCCAATCTCCTCTGCATTAGCGTAGCCTCTTCTCTAGCCTGTCAACTATGTGTCTGTCTATCCCTGTTCTCTCCTCTCTGCACAGACCATACAAACGCTCTACACCGCATGGCCGCAGCCACCCTAATCTGGTGGTCCCAGCGCGCACGACCCACGTGGGGTTCCAGGTCTCCGGTAGCCTCTGGAACTGCCGATCTGCGGCCAACAAGGCAGAGTTCATCTCAGCCTATGCCTCCCTCCAGTCCCTCGACTTCTTGGCTCTGACGGAAACATGGATCACCACAGACAACACCGCTACTCCTACTGCTCTCTCTTCGTCCGCCCACGTGCTCTCGCACACCCCGAGAGCTTCTGGTCAGCGGGGTGGTGGCACCGGGATCCTCATCTCTCCCAAGTGGTCATTCTCTCTTTCTCCCCTTACCCATCTGTCTATCGCCTCCTTTGAATTCCATGCTGTCACAGTTACCAGCCCTTTCAAGCTTAACATCCTTATCATTTATCGCCCTCCAGGTTCCCTCGGAGAGTTCATCAATGAGCTTGATGCCTTGATAAGCTCCTTTCCTGAGGACGGCTCACCTCTCACAGTTCTGGGCGACTTTAACCTCCCCACGTCTACCTTTGACTCATTCCTCTCTGCCTCCTTCTTTCCACTCCTCTCCTCTTTTGACCTCACCCTCTCACCTTCCCCCCTACTCACAAGGCAGGCAATACGCTCGACCTCATCTTTACTAGATGCTGTTCCTCCACTAACCTCATTGCAACTCCCCTCCAAGTCTCCGACCACTACCTTGTATCCTTTTCCCTCTCGCTCTCATCCAACACTTCCCACACTGCCCCTACTCGGATGGTATCGCGCCGTCCCAACCTTCGCTCTCTCTCCCCCCGCTACTCTCTCCTCTTCCATCCTATCATCTCTTCCCTCTGCTCAAACCTTCTCCAACCTATCTCCTGATTCTGCCTCCTCAACCCTCCTCTCCTCCCTTTCTGCATCCTTTGACTCTCTATGTCCCCTATCCTCCAGGCCGGCTCGGTCCTCCCCTCCCGCTCCGTGGCTCGACGACTCATTGCGAGCTCACAGAACAGGGCTCCGGGCAGCCGAGCGGAAATGGAGGAAAACTCGCCTCCCTGCGGACCTGGCATCCTTTCACTCCCTCCTCTCTACATTTTCCTCCTCTGTCTCTGCTGCTAAAGCCACTTTCTACCACTCTAAATTCCAAGCATCTGCCTCTAACCCTAGGAAGCTCTTTGCCACCTTCTCCTCCCTCTTGAATCCTCCTCCCCCTCCCCCTCCTCCCTCTCTGCAGATGACTTCGTCAACCATTTTGAAAAGAAGGTCGACGACATCCGATCCTCGTTTGCTAAGTCAAACGACACCGCTGGTTCTGCTCACACTGCCCTACCCTGTGCTCTGACCTCTTTCTCCCCTCTCTCTCCAGATGACATCTCGCGTCTTGTGACGGCCGGCCGCCCAACAACCTGCCCGCTTGACCCTATCCCCTCCTCTCTTCTCCAGACCATCTCCGGTGACCTTCTCCCTTACCTCACCTCGCTCATCAACTCATCCCTGACCGCTGGCTACGTCCCTCCCGTCTTCAAGAGAGCGAGAGTTGCACCCCTTCTGAAAAAACCTACACTCGATCCCTCCGATGTCACCAACTACAGACCAGTATCCCTTCTTTCTTTTCTCTCCAAAACTCTTGAACGTGCCGTCCTTGGCCAGCTCTCCCGCTATCTCTCTCAGAATGACCTTCTTGATCCAAATCAGTCAGGTTTCAAGACTAGTCATTCAACTGAGACTGCTCTTCTCTGTATCACGGAGGCGCTCCGCACTGCTAAAGCTAACTCTCTCTCCTCTGCTCTCATCCTTCTAGACCTATCGGCTGCCTTCGATACTGTGAACCATCAGATCCTCCTCTCCACCCTCTCCGAGTTGGGCATCTCCGGCGCGGCCCACGCTTAGATTGCGTCCTACCTGACAGGTCGCGCTCCTACCAGGTGGCGTGGCGAGAATCCGTCTCCTCACCACGTGCTCTCACCACTGGTGTCCCCCAGGGCTCTGTTCTAGGCCCTCTCCTATTCTCGCTATACACCAAGTCACTTGGCTCTGTCATAACCTCACATGGTCTCTCCTATCATTGCTATGCAGACGACACACAATTAATCTTCTCCTTTCCCCCTTCTGACGACCAGGTGGCGAATCGCATCTCTGCATGTCTGGCAGACATATCAGTGTGGATGACGGATCATCACCTCAAGCTGAACCTCGGCAAGACGGAGCTGCTCTTCCTCCCGGGGAAGGACTGCCCGTTCCATGATCTCGCCATCACGGTTGACAACTCCATTGTGTCCTCGTCCCAGAGCGCTAAGAACCTTGGCGTGATCCTGGACAACACCCTGTCGTTCTCAAATAACATCAAGGCGGTGGCCCGTTCCTGTAGGTTCATGCTCTACAACATCCGCAGAGTACGACCCTGCCTCACACAGGAAGCGGCGCAGGTCCTAATCCAGGCACTTGTCATCTCCCGTCTGGATTACTGCAACTCGCTGTTGGCTGGGCTCCCTGCCTGTGCCATTAAACCCCTACAACTCATCCAGAACGCCGCAGCCCGTCTGGTGTTCAACCTTCCCAAGTTCTCTCACGTCACCCCGCTCCTCCGCTCTCTCCACTGGCTTCCAGTTGAAGCTCGCATCCGCTACAAGACCATGGTGCTTGCCTACGGAGCTGTGAGGGGAACGGCACCTCACTACCTCCAGGCTCTGATCAGGCCCTACACCCAAACAAGGGCATTGCGTTCATCCACCTCTGGCCTGCTCGCCTCCCTACCACTGAGGAAGTACAGTTCCCGCTCAGCCCAGTCAAAACTGTTCGCTGCTCTGGCCCCCCAATGGTGGAACAAACTCCCTCACGACGCCAGGACAGCGGAGTCAATCACCACCTTCCGGAGACACCTGAAACCCCACCTCTTTAAGGAATACCTAGGATAGGATAAAGTAATCCTTCTCCCCCCCCCTTAAAAGACCTAGATGCACTATTGTAAAGTGGCTGTTCCACTGGATGTCATAAGGTGAAAGCACCAATTTGTAAGTCGCTCTGGATAAGAGCGTCTGCTAAATGACTTAAATGTAAAATGTAAATACAGTGGCTCTCGTTAGCACAGTCTGCTGAATCTATTGGCAGAATCCCACATGACCGGGAAGACGCTACTCACCATATATATATATATATATATATATATATATATGTGTGTGTGTGTCAGATAGAAGCAATGATCAGGTGGCTAACAGATGCAGCTCCCAGATGCAGAGTCCATGGGGTCACAACCACTATAGTTCAGTGTTGGGACTGACTGAGCAGGCTGGACAGGATGCCATACAGACATCTCACAGCCTGCTGCCATGGAAATACAGATGGTTTTTGGGAGCAGCAGCACTTCCTACAGATGTGGGATCGTAATTTGAGTCAGTTTTCTACAGCAGGAAAATAATCCTGCGGCAACAGGAAATGTGAATTATTATGTGGATTATTATGAATGGACATTTTTGGAGTTTTTGTGTTTTAGTTTTAAAAAGGTTCCAAACGTTTGGTCAATGCAACAACTTTGAAAATTCAGTCTTCATTTGACCAAACGTTTTTCAAAGTGGAAATTACAAACTCTAGAAGCTTTTTTTTAAACTAAAACACACTACAAGTTTCCTTTTCCTGCTGTGTAGAAAAATTGTCAGCAACAAAAGAGTGATCAAATTAACATCCTACATCTGTAAGTGCAGAAGGTAACGTCTATATATATTTACTTCCCCTATCCCAGACGAGAGTGCTCAGTTTGATTAGGATATGTTTCATCAGGACCAAGTTACGAGTCAGTCTTAGGCTAACAACGGCTGGGAGCCATTAACACATTGTGCAACCTGCTGGAGCCATACTGTGCGTAGGCTTGGGTTAAAGGGCTTCCCACCTCTCAATTCACACAGTCCTCCTAGGCATGGCCACTATATACAGCTACATGATGATTTATGCCATTAAACCCATAGTGTGAGCTCTATAAACACATTCTCTAAATACATCCCTGTTCAGCAGGGCTGTAAGGAAGGAAAAGGCCCAGGAACCGAATCACACAAAGCCCATATAGAGGGCACAAACACTAGCCAAGGCATGGGTGAATCAATCGGCGATGGTGTTCACCGAAAAGCATCGCAAATAGATTGCATTTTCTGGGGAAATATTATTCAATTCCCTTGTTCTGCCAGATGGTCCGTGCAGCTAGAACGACTTCATCAGGAAGCGACTGGTGATCTATCCTGCGTGGAGAATGGGAATGTATTCAGGGGGAAAAGGAGCTTTATTAGAGCTCTGTGAGGGCACTCCAGCTTATTGAGACAAATAGGGCTGGCAGCTGAGGAAGGGAACAGAGCCTGCAGCCGGGGGCCTGGAGCCCTAGACCCTGCAGACTGGAGCAGGCCTCATTTAGGGCAAATAGGAGGGGAGGGCAGAACCACTTCCTTCCTGCTTCCTGCGTGTTCTCATCCCAGCTGAGTCAGGTGGGTAACCCTGTTGTTTTAAACTAGCCTTATTCAGGGTGACTCAGCTCCCATTTATACTGCTCAGCTGGAGAAAGTCCATGCATTTAACGCAACTCGATGATGCACAGCAGTTTTTAACACTGGACTGGGCGAGAATGACTCCTCCTCTACGCTGCTGATGTAAGGAACACAGAATAATACTGCAAATTAGTTAGAAGCTAATGATAACCAAAGTCAGGATAGAGAACATCTGTGTGCATTGAGAGCTAATAGATTTTTATACAATGGCCTAATGGCTGACAGTTGTTCAGTGAAAGTATAACTTAAAGGGGTTGCAGTAGTCAGCTCTATGGTATGAATGTGATGGGAGCTGATTACCCCAGCATGCTTTTAAGAAATCCCCTGGAGGGTTAATTCTAGTCTGTGTGGGTGGTAAGAGGCCCTCTGATACCATGTGACATCCTGTTGTCTGGTTTGGCTGAAACACAACAACAGTACAGATAAACATCTCGAACATTGCCTCCAGTTTGCATCTGTTGTGTGTCAGTTGCACGTGAGATGAAACACAGTAAGCCCCAATTACAGAAAACCTGGATTGCTGATGCTATATAATGGCAAATGAGAAGCTTTGAAGTCACTGGCCACCATAGGAATTAATGGAATTCTACGGTATTTCAATAAAATGTTTCAAGGAATGTTTCAAAATTACATATATGTATTTGTTGTAATGGGGACATTTTTTTTTTTTTACATTTTCATGTTCAGTTCTTAATATAAAGCATGCATTAAGGTATATGTAATAGAATAAAGTTGTCAAATATTAATGTCGACATTAATAAATGCATTTCCATAGCTTCCAAAATATATATATATTTTTTACAATGGTGGAGTACCAATATGGCTGCTTGGTGGCTTCAAAACAACACCACCCTGTCAGTTATCCAGGGTTAATACATATCATTGGTAAGCCCTTACTACCAATGCGAGAAGTGAGCTCAAGATGCTTTTAAAACATCATGCCATCGAATATTACCTTAATGCTTGTAGCAGCATGCCACTGATGTGCGGCTCATTACCTCTAGACATTGGCCATTTCATTTCACGGGCTCGGTTTTCATTAGCTGTCCGGGCCTCCTGCCCATTAACTAAATTAAGGCTTGGATGCAAACTTCTGGCTCCAAGCAAGACCTCTGGGCTGCTTAACTGGGCCAGTGAGCTTCACTGACAGAGGGACACATTTATTCCAAACCAAGGCCTGACTCAGCCATGAGAAAGGGGGTGGGTGAGAGAGAGAGTGAGAGAGAGACAGGGGGAGAGAGACAGAAAAAGAAACGCAGAGAGTAAAAAAAGAGCTAGAGAAAGCAACGGAGGGGTGTCTCTGAGATGACCATAACATCCCATTTACATACATTACCGTCACACAGCCACAGGAAATGAAATAAACATAAGTCCCAGCAGAGAGTCCTAGCCAGTGAGTTCTTAGTGAGTGGAGATATCCCTTCTAGAGGAGTGACGGTGTAGGCAGGCGCTGCCTAGTCATCATGACACACCACACCTTCACTTATCAAGAGGATGACTGGAATGTCTAAGACAAATGGCTGTGGAGCAGCTACCAGGAAGAGGGAAAACATGTAGCTCCATGTACATTATGTCTTAATTTGGTTTAATATGTCTCCAGTTAGGCATGATGCTGAAATAACAATAACTTGCATTCCTGGTACATTAGATACGATGGGTCCTGTTTGCTCCCTGTTATCCTATAGTTCCTGCTTCCCAGTCTTGTCTTCCTCTCCGTTTCTTTGTTCTTGTGAATGGTCTCCTGCATGATGGACCTGTAACGGTATGCACACCATTTCCGTCCCTGCACTACTTTATGCGCAGGCACATGGTTACTAATACTTTAGGTGGGAGCACTGAGGCTAAGTGAGTACATCATATGCATTGTATTGATGCAATCCATGTGGTGTCATAGCTCAATACCATCAAGGTGAGATTCCCATGATTCAGCTTGTGAACCAGAGTCAGGCTAGAGGTGCATTTAACAGACACACATGGAAAATAAACCCATCTCACCATAGGAGCATGAAAAGAGGTACCTAGTGAATTATTGTACAAGGAGATACGACTACTTCACTACCACAGTGTACATGAGGCTCAGGCAAGTTGATTTATAATGCAGAATGTCCTCACTATTTCATTATTGCTACTGTCCATCAAGACAAGAGGCTACAGGGGTTTAACCACCAACAATACTTTATAATTAATGATTATTCTACACAATTGATGAACTTCCCTATACTGTTGGTTGCCCTTTTTAGTATTCAGTGAATGCATGATGACAGAAAATACGTTGTTATGTGAGTTATATAAAACACTTTTCCCTTGTTGTTAACAGTAACTGATATAAATTACAACAAACACTGAAATGTAGCTATTGCTCACTTTTTTAGTTTTGATGTATGCTTATCATCGAGTTCTTAAAAATATAGCAATAACATGCATGCATACATGCCAGAGTCATTGAAAAAGTTGAAATATCTAACCACAAAAAAGGCATGTGATTTGTTGCGCATTTGAAATGCACAGTCCTATACGGAGTAGTAACTTTTCCCCGGGGCGGAAGTTGTACCGTTTGCTGACGCTAGGAGCTGTCCATGGTGCTGAAGCGTCAGCACCGTATTAGCTGTCTTGACGGTGCTGACAGCACAGAGAGCCAGGAATCCGTTTACTGAGCGTTACAATTAAACGGGCTCTGCGTTTCAGTTGATTGTTGTCAGATCTACTTATTGCTCGACTTGCTAAATAAGTGCAAAAGCAGCACGGCTTTTCTCTGTGTTTCACAGACCTCACGGACATTTTATTTATCCGTTTGCTTATTTTGCTCTGGAAAGTATTTAATACAAGGACGTATTCTGTGAGCAGAGAGCGACTTCGACTTCAGTAGACATGTGTATAAGAAGAGACGACCAATTACACGTCATCTTTACGGTGTTGGTTCTCGCTGCTGCGGTGACAAGCATACATGGGCAAGGTAAGAAATAGATTCAGTCCTACTGGAGTTCTGGGGAAAATGACTATGTTTTAATGTCAGTCTGCTACGATAGTAGACTATTTGCGAGATCAGCCCCTACGGCTCTGCGTACGGTATCAACTGTTCCTGGCACCAGATCTACAAGTGTGTTTGTGCTCTTAGTATAGATCTATGTTTATATGCATAAGTCCATTAAGGACAAGGATCTGTATTCTGTCCCTGATATCCCCGCATGCATCCCAGTCTGTCTACAATAAAGTAAAATCTCCCAAAAGCCCTTAGTACTTGGAAGCAGAAAGAAAACGTCACAGGGACTTAAGTTTCTTACTTAATTCCTTTAAAACATGATGTAATATTCAAAAATGTTTCACTGAGTGTGTTTGCATCATCATATACATTTAATCAAGCTAGAGCTCTACTTAGTCATAATAAACTCATGGAACAAAAGTTAAGCATGCCCTTAGTTAATAAATACATTTATGCTGTAAATATATGGAATACAAATGTAAATATTGCAACAAACATAACATACACTCTCAATTAACATAGTTACTGATCATATTGCTTGATTCATTAAAATGGGCAAGGGGTTTGTAAAAAAAACTTTTTTGGAGTCTACTTTGTACTCTCTATCAGTTTTTGACAACCGGATTCAAAGGACAACTGTAATGGAATATAATAATTATGGCATACAATACTGCCTTTCTGGTTAAGAAACATCAATGAAAAGTCCTATTCAATAATATAGCATACAATTAGGAGTAGCCTAGAACAACATTTTACGCAACACCGGGGTGAGCAGACCTTTACCGTTTGTGTGAGATGGTCCATGTGGCAGACGGTGAATAGGAGTCTAATCCTCAGGAAGATGAAGATTACTGACCGAGCTGTTTGACACAGTTGAGTGCTACAGCGGGAAGCGCCTCCACCCATTGCACAGTGCAACTGTCTTTAAAACAAATATATATATATCTTTTTTTAGGTGCAATGGTCTCACTTATTTATGTTCTGTCCACACAATTTTATAAAGCCATGTCACTACTTCTTTGTAGTCTGTAAACAATATCCCAATCTTTCTTCAATTATGTGACTTTTAAATGTCCTAAACCAGTTTAGGCTAGTCTACTATTTTCTCTCCACAATAGTCATCCCTATGATTATGAGAAACCACATTATTTTTTCATTTAGCCTCTGAGCAAGTGAATATTTAACCTGTTTGTTTTCACCTGCAGATCTATGAGTTTAGTTTTTCAGTCGTCGTTTATTTTTCATAGAAACTGGATCGATACTGGACACTGCCATGAACGTCATCTGAGCCAGTCTATGCATCATGAGACATGCAATTTATTCTGTATCCATAATTCCATGTAAATAACTCATGCCATGCACTGTTCAGGCTCTCCACACAGAGATCCCATCAAATACTTTATGAATAAGACCCTATGAATTGTAAATTCCCCTTTGTGTGAAACCATTAGCTATTTGTCTAAGGAGCTTAGAGTATTGCGTATAGAGTAGGAACTGTGAGAGTGTATAAACAGACCGACAGGCTGCGTCAACAGCTTTCCCACTCTTCTCTCTATTGCAGTCATCCGGTACAGTAGACCAATATGTTCAAGGGGTATTTCAATGTCATACACTGATTTCTCATCGGCATAATGTGTTGTGTACGTTTCCTTTATTCACAGATGATGACATACCAATAAATACTTATATAACTAGATTTAATTTTTGAAAACTCTTCACTCCTGGTGTCAAATTATGACAACTGACTTTACAAGCCATTGATTTGGTTGACCGATTCAGCTGACCAATTACATGACCAACATAACAGTTAAAGACATGATATGAAGTTACAGTAGCTGTCAGCTGACACCAGGCATAACTGTTTATGTCATATGTTGAGTCATTATTATGACTGCATTATTTAGGCCTAACGACGGAGCGTCAAGTAAACAACAACTTCTCTGTGTCGTGACAGCCCATGGTGCTTAGTATGAGATCAATTAATTGCTGACTGCTTAAAGAATTACAACAGCCTCCCCGTAAACACACCAGCTGACCAGCATCGCTCGCTCACCGCTGAACACTCCTGGAAGAAGGAACAAAATGCACACAGTATTTTATTTGAGCAAAGTACCTTTGATAGTTTCCATTAGGGATTCAAGGCTGAAGATATGTAAAGATAACATTCAGCGGTGTAAATGGGTCCTTGTGGTGTTTTTTTCTGTGTAAACTTGAGCAATGTTTTTAATGCATGAGACTTTCACGGAGCAGAAAACCAAAGCCTTGCTTCACCTTTCTTTGTATGGCTGATGTCAGCCTGGATTCAAAGCTTTGGCTAGAGACAAATTGCTTAACACCTTGAAATACAATGGAATGGTATTCATCTTGACAGGGTAATTACTGCTCAGTGATCACCATCTATCTTAAGCTATTTTAAGGTCTGACCTTTCACCTTTCTCCTTTGTCTTTAAAGAGCGGCTATCATGCATGCTATTCATGCTCTCTACAATACGCACGTACGCACGCACACACACGCACACACACACACACACACACACACACACACACACACACACACACACACACACACACACACACACACACACACACACACACACACACACACACACACACACACACACACACACACACACACACACACACAGACAAACGATTTCCCTTTCTTTGTTTGGATATCTGGGTTTGTGTGTGGTAGTTTGTGTTTCCAATGTTTTCATAGTAATTCGGAGCCCATTATCTCTGTACAGCGTCCCACATTATCTGAATGTTCTAACATGTGCGGGGTGGGTTGTAGGAGATTGAGTTTGGGGATGTTTTATGTATCCTGCAGCTCATTAAATCAATTACAAGCCCCTCCTGGTTGATGGAGCTCTCCTTGACACGCCACTGTTGGTTTGAATATTGTACTAAAGATGAAAGTCTATGATTAGAATAATGAGCCATTCAACAGAGCCTTGTTGTGGAAGAATGGAGGATTATTACCCATGGTTTGTGCTAGATGGGGGTTCAGGGGCTGGAATATGTCTGGAAACAGGTACTTATTACTCTAAGGATTGCAAATCAATTTAAATTGCACGACAGAGGTTTTCACTAAAAGTCCATATTTTATTTTTGCTCTTGGGGACACAGTTATCCTCCCCAAGTTTTGTGGGAGCTTGATATTGAGACAGGGTGTGGGGTAGCTAGTTCCACTTTCAGATAGATGTACTGTAGACAACATAGAAAATAAAATATTGACCATTTCTCAGTAGAATTACAAGCGTATGTAAGTTGATGTACTCTTAATCGATAGCATGCCGTCATTCAGTCTATAGCCTAAAACATTTTTATAAAGCCACCATCAATTTAGAGATTAATGAGTGACACCCCCACCTCATTTTTGAGTGAGGAGAGAAAGCCTGTCATTCATGGTGATCCGGAGTAATTGTTTCCTCACAGCGTTTTTAGGAAGGTGGTGGGAGGGGGTGGCACACATGCAGGCCTGCAGACGTCCCATTCAATTATACTGCACGTTCTTGAATTCTGATCATCCTGTAATTTCAGAGGAGGGGATAGAAAATGTTCAACACCTGTTTTCTGGATTACTGGTGATTAACTTCATCAAGGGCCATTCAGCATCTGCACGCTGTCATAATTAGTTTCGCTTTCCTTCAGCTTGTCAATTGTAAATGAGAGTCATTATGCCAGAATGACCCCTTTTCCGGGCTTGGCGCCTGACAGTGCCGTTCCCTGCTGCTCTGCCTCTCTGCCTCTCTGCCTCTCTGCCTCTCTCGGCCTCCCAGGTGCAGCATACAGCCTGGCTTTATGCTGCCATTTGTCAGCTCTCCATCTGATAAGGCTTTCTGCTCTTACAGTATGTCACGTGCGTTGTAATGTCCGGCATCATCTTTTTAAATGTGGTTTAAAAGGTTTATATTTTTGTGGATACTATTCTGTAAATATCTCTTTTAAAATCATCTCTGAATTCATTTACATTTTATTTGACTCTGCAATGATTCTCTCTATTTGACATTTTGTTGCTGTATGTACTCAATGTAGAATTAATTCCGTTGTTCTGGTATAAATAAGGGGTTGCTTTAGTCGTCAAAACCTTAGCCGAGAGAAAAGCATGGGACCTTTCATGGCTGTTTACCATTGCTTCACTCTAAGTGGCCCTGGGTATGGCTCTTTGGTGATAGATAAGGATTTGATGAGCAGGTTCTTCAGGAGGACTTATCATCTGTTTTCAGATCGTGATGGTTCCTCTCGTCACTCTCCTGGTAATCTCCAGTGGGGTGAAGCACATTTAGAGGGTTCACACCGACCGCAGCCCATTTCACCCGGACCATGCGTGCAGCGACGGAAATAAGAAATCTCTTCAGAGGCGGATCCCATCACTCACAGCCAATCCTTTTATGATATATCACTCTCAACAGAGAGGGTCGAGGCAAGAAGCGGTTAAGAGAGGGTCAGGGATTGAAAAAACGTGACTCGCCAACATCAGTGGCAATGTAGATTAAGTGGATTCTCCCTCCATCTCTGCCTCTCGTGTCCACCTCCATTTGACCTCTGACCTCCATCTCTCAGCTGAATAGAGTGCTGCCTGGTGCTACCTTGTCAAGGCAGAGCAGAGTGGGCTGAGCTTTTAGCTGCCGTCCCTTGGGCCTTTTGCCTTATCAATCCTACAATCCTTGTCCCACAAAAAAAAACAGTCAGTGTGGTGAGCCCCTCCCCCAGTCCCCCACCCCAGTGTTCACGCTCTGCCAGGCTGCGTACACACCTTTCTAATCAGGAGTGGCGTGTGCTTGGGCTGCAGAGGAGCTGGCTCTCTGAAACAATTAAGCCCAGGGATAGCTCCAGCTCTCTTCCCCCTGTTCTGAATGCCAGATCCCATCTAGAAAGCACTTCATCTGGGCCGGCACAGAGGCCCTAGCTCGACTGGGTAGCACCGTGTGGAAGGCAACAGGTAATAGCCTGTGTAATGTGTTTGGAGGAGTAGTTTTAGTATTCACAGCCAACGTTGACCTCAGCCAGGCAGGGCCACCCCCACAGTCATTTCCTCTGAAAAGATGTAATTGAATTCATCAGGAAGGGTAAACATATTGTAAGTAGCAGAGTGAGATAATGATGTTGTGGATAGATCATGGAATGGGATAGCAGCTTCACAAGTAATTGAAAATGGGCAAAGCCAAACACAATGGTATTGGTAGTGTGTCTGACTTACGCACTTTTCTTCTTCAGACAAGCTAGCTAAATACTACCACACTTTGTGGTGTCCTACATTGACTCAGATGGCAGATGTCTTTTTTTTACCACACCAGCCATGGGAGCTGACTACGAAATTCAGCTTGACTACTAGAAAAGCTCACTCCAATCACTCCCCCTCACAAAACTAATTCCATTTTAGGAGAACCTTTCTGTGATTTGTTTAAAGGAGGCAGTTTAAAGGACACACACATAAGCAAACACACAACCGAAGCTGCACACACTTGCACAGGTACGCATTCAGACAACGATTGCAATCGGATAAAGCAGAATATTCGATTTTGGTGATGTGTTTTCTGTAGATATTGCTGTTCAAGTACAAAACAATTCAGGCTGTTATCTATCAAATCAAATCAAATCAAATCAAATGTATTTATATAGCCCTTCGTACATCAGCTGATATCTCAAAGTGCTGTACAGAAACCCAGCCTAAAACCCCAAACAGCAAGCAATGCAGGTGTAGAAGCGCGGTGGCTAGGAAAAACTCCCTAGAAAGGCCAAAACCTAGGAAGAAACCTAGAGAGGAACCAGGCTATGAGGGGTGGCCAGTCCTCTTCTGGCTGTGCCGGGTGGAGATTATAACAGAACATGGCCAAGATGTTCAAATGTTCATAAATGACCAGCATGGTCCAATAATAATAAGGCAGAACAGTTGAAACTGGAGCAGCAGCACGGCCAGGTGGACTGGGGACAGCAAGGAGTCATCATGTCAGGTAGTCATGAGGCATGGTCCTAGGGCTCAGGTCCTCCGAGAGAGAGAAAGAAAGAGAGAAAGAGAGAATTAGAGAGAGCACACTTAAATTCACACAGGACACCGAATAGGACAGGAGAAGTACTCCAGATATAACAAACTGACCCTAGCCCCGCGACACATAAACTACTGCAGCATAAATACTGGAGGCTGAGATCTCAAACTGATTGACCATTGCAGAAGAGCTTTCTTCCCTGAATAGCGGGCAGTCCAGTGGATGCCTATCCATCCAATCCTAATCTTAGGAAAATAAAACATATTCGTTTATTTCCAACTTCATACTACTTCTTGCTACATATCTATATATTGATTGTGTTGTTGTCCCCTGTGTAGGTTTGCTTGGCTTTTCTGTTATAGAAGAGTGCCACTCGGTTCCTGCCATTTACCTCCTAGCACTCTCCCTACCAACAGGGCTATGATGTGGTTGTGAGCATCTCATCCCTGTGTTGAGAGGTATTTAACCATGATCCCAGAGGATCCTGCCGCATGTATAATTGAGAGGTTTTCACATCTGCTGCCATGTCAGAAATATTGAACATTGTCGCTCAGGGGAACCACGGGGCAGCCTGTTCTGTTCTGTTCTGTCACTGCAGACTGTGCAGTGAGTGGCCTGTAATTAGGACGCTCTTCTTTCGATTAGTTAGCAGAGGAGCCGGATCTCTGTTAGGCCCTCACATTGATTGGTCTATTGGGCTTTTTTCAGGTTAAATCCGTCCTCTGGTAACCTAACGCAGCAGGCGTGAAAGAAATGCCTGAAACTACATGCTCCATATTCTGGTCATGACGAGAGAGGAAAAAAACTGTCGGGGGAGGTTCTCTTCTGCGCTGTCATGTAAATGTGGAGGAGGAGTTAAGATGGAGTATCACAATTCCGGTTGGAAACAACTTCAGAGAGCCAGCTAGCAAACGTGCCATAGCTAGCTGCTATACAATATGTTTCACTGGGACTGTATGTAAACAGCGAGGCGCACGTCCAGAAGCAGAAGCCGTGTCACATGCTGTCTACCTTTTCCCCTGAAAAGTGGATGTTGCCTACTCGGCTGAAGGTGGTCATGTGGTGCCAGACGAGCCCAAGGCTTTCTGTCTTTATTAGGCTATAATGACAAAGCCCAGCTGAGGTCTCCTGTGTCCCCTCGTTGTTGTTGATCAAATAAAAATGTAAAGAGATGTATTGTCTGCATTCAGTCATTATATCATCGCTTTCATTCATTTATGAATGTTTTCATCACTGAGTTGACCTATTGTTTTACCTTTCTTTTGGTTGACTGATTCAATATATTATGTAATATGGCTGCATTTGCTAAAAGTCCATTTTGTTGTACTTGTAAATAACAAACCAATCATAAACAAACCAATCATTTTTCCTTGGACTACCCACATCATTCACACTGAAACAAAACTATTTCTGTAGAGCGGCCACTGCAGTTGAGAGGATTGTATGTGTGTGGTGAGATGAAAGCCTGGTGTATATAGCCATTCTGCCCAGCCAGCGCCAGCAGCCCTGACGAACAGCGAGACAGGCAGACAGTGCTAAATGTCAGTGTGCTGAAGCTCCCTCTCCCTGCTCATTGCCAATGCATTGGAAAACAGAGAAAAAGCTGCCTTGGAGGCTGGTGTGATTATAGTGTATGTGAAATAGTACTCTTCTCTCCAGCCATGTTTAAAATGTATTATCTATCTGCTGTTCCTTGTGGAGCACTTGTATGTGAATGTGATCAGCCTACTTCACTTCAGGGACCTGGCTTTGAGTGGATGGCTCTCCAAGTAAATGTGTGTGTGGTTTTATTTTCTCAAGCTAGATGATTCACAGGTAGAAAACAGAGGGAAGGGAGAACGGCTTGGAGACATTGGTTTGTTTTATAATTTTTTATTTTATTCTTTTGGTATTCAATGATACATGTATGTGAGTGTGTAATTTTCCCAATCCCGCCCAACACCCACATAACATAGAGAAGTTAGGCTATCTGGTAGGTGTGTGTAAATCAGACCACTACAGACAACCACACAGGCTACACCTCTACATGTATATTGTAATTGTAAATCTCTGTACAGTTCATAGATCATTGGATTTAATGTGCTTGTTGGAGCCATAATTATTAGCTGTAGACCTTGTCAATAATTCACTCAATACAATTTAGTCTGCAGTTTATTTTCTAACGTATTACAGTGTGATTTCCTAAAGTCGAGACAGGAACATCACTCTATCGAATAAGCCTGACCGTGATGGTAAATCCTGTACTCTTGCATATTTATTTTTTCATTTGTCATGTTTTATTTTACTGTTCAGAAAATATTGCAATATACAAAGCAACATATGGATGGATAAAGTGTGTGTAGGTCCGTGTGTATCTATGCACAGGTGTGTATGTAGTCTATTATGCATGCATGCGTGTATGAATGCTTGAGTTTTCAGTTAAATTGAATTCTTTTTATTTTTTGTTTTTGTATTTAGCCTTTATTTAACTAGGCAAGTCAGCTAAGAACAAATTCTTATTTACAATGACGACCTACCCCGGCCAAGCCCGGACAACGCTGAACCAAATGTGCGCCGCCCTATGGGACTCCCAATCACGGCCGGATGTGATGCAGCCTGGAATTCAACGTAAGATCATCAACAATTGTCACCATGTCATTGTCGGCAGCGTGTTATCAGCCCTATGTCGGCAGCGTGTTATCAGCCCTATGTCGGCAGCGTGTTATCAGCCCTATGCCGGCAGCGTGTTATCAGCCCTATGTCGGCAGCGTGTTATCAGCCCTATGTCGGCAGCGTGTTATCAGCCCTATGTCGGCAGCGTGTTATCAGCCCTATGTCGGCAGCGTGTTATCAGCCCTATGTCGGCAGCGTGTTATCAGCCCTATGCCGGCAGCGTGTTATCAGCCCTATGCCGGCAGCGTGTTATCAGCCCTATGTCGGCAGCGTGTTATCAGCCCTATGTCGGCAGCGTGTTATCAGCCCTATGCCGGCAGCGTGTTATCAGCCCTATGTCGGCAGCGTGTTATCAGCCCTATGCCGGCAGCGTGTTATCAGCCCTATGTCGGCAGCGTGTTATCAGCCCTATGCCGGCAGCGTGTTATCAGCCCTATGTCGGCAGCGTGTTATCAGCCCTATGTCGGCAGCGTGTTATCAGCCCTATGTCGGCAGCGTGTTATCAGCCCTATGTCGGCAGCGTGTTATCAGCCCTATGTCGGCAGCGTGTTATCAGCCCTATGCCGGCAGCGTGTTATCAGCCCTATGTCGGCAGCGTGTTATCAGCCCTATGCCGGCAGCGTGTTATCAGCCCTATGTCGGCAGCGTGTTATCAGCCCTATGTCGGCAGCGTGTTATCAGCCCTATGCCGGCAGCGTGTTATCAGCCCTATGTCGGCAGCGTGTTATCAGCCCTATGTCGGCAGCGTGTTATCAGCCCTATGCCGGCAGCGTGTTATCAGCCCTATGCCGGCAGCCCTATGCCGGCAGCGTGTTATCAGCCCTATGTCGGCAGCGTGTTATCAGCCCTATGTCGGCATCGTGTTATCAGCCCTATGCCGGCAGCGTGTTATCAGCCCTATGTCGGCAGCGTGTTATCAGCCCTATGTCCCTATGGCAGCGTGTTATCAGCCCTATGTCGGCAGCGTGTTATCAGCCCTATGCCGGCAGCGTGTTATCAGCCCTATGCCGGCAGCGTGTTATCAGCCCTATGCCGGCAGCGTGTTATCAGCCCTATGTCGGCAGCGTGTTATCAGCCCTATGCCGGCAGCGTGTTATCAGCCCTATGCCGGCAGCGTGTTATCAGCCCTATGTCGGCAGCGTGTTATCAGCCCTATGCCGCAGCGTGTTATCAGCCCTATGTCGGCAGCGTGTTATCAGCCCTATGTCGGCAGCGTGTTATCAGCCCTATGTCGGGCAGCGTGTTATCAGCCCTATGTCGGCAGCGTGTTATCAGCCCTATGCCGGCAGCGTGTTATCAGCCCTATGTCGGCTATTATCAGCCCTATGGCAGCGTGTTATCAGCCCTATGCCGGCAGCGTGTTATCAGCCCTATGCCGGCAGCGTGTTATCAGCCCTATGCCGGCAGCGTGTTATCAGCCCTATGTCGGCAGCGTGTTATCAGCCCTATGTCGGCAGCGTGTTATCAGCCCTATGTCGGCAGCGTGTTATCAGCCCTATGCCGGCAGCGTGTTATCAGCCCTATGTCGGCAGCGTGTTATCAGCCCTATGCCGGCAGCGTGTTATCAGCCCTATGTCGGCAGCGTGTTATCAGCCCTATGCCGGCAGCGTGTTATCAGCCCTATGCCGGCAGCGTGTTATCAGCCCTATGTCGGCAGCGTGTTATCAGCCCTATGCCGGCAGCGTGTTATCAGCCCTATGTCGGCAGCGTGTTATCAGCCCTATGTCGGCAGCGTGTTATCAGCCCTATGTCGGCAGCGTGTTATCAGCCCTATGCCGGCAGCGTGTTATCAGCCCTATGTCGGGCAGCGTGTTATCAGCCCTATGTCGGCAGCGTGTTATCAGCCCTATGTCGGCAGCGTGTTATCAGCCCTATGTCGGCAGCGTGTTATCAGCCCTATGTCGGCAGCGTGTTATCAGCCCTATGTCGGCAGCGTGTTATCAGCCCTATGCCGGCAGCGTGTTATCAGCCCTATGTCGGCAGCGTGTTATCAGCCCTATGTCGGCAGCGTGTTATCAGCCCTATGTCGGCAGCCTGTTATCGGAGAAATCCAATCTTGTCACATCAAGCGAGGCCCCTGTCCCCTGCCACAATGGAACAGACTGACGTCTCCTGGCCGACGAGACATAGTGCTGTTCTGAGCTGTCATTTGAATGGCAGATGACACCCCGTCAGTTAGTCACAGGAGAGACGCGGCGAGAATAGGGAAGGCCAATCATCACATAGATGGCCTCACCCCATCGCCTCTGGAGACACACTACGCCTCAGCAAAGGGCAGGCTCAGATTCACACTCACAGCAGACACAAATTCTATTATAGTTTCTAGTCTGGAGAGAAACGCACATGCACAATATTTCGTTGATGAAGCTTTCTGCATGTTATTTATTTATTTTAACCTTTTTATTTTAACAGATACACACACTGTTATTTTACTTGGCGATGACATATTCAGCTCTTGCTTGTCTTGTTGTGAAAGAGACAAAACAAGTATTAGTGAGTTTGTTATTTTCAATCAACTCCTCCCTGAATTGTGTGCAGGTTAAAGGGTTCAGTGCCGAATCAGAGAGAGGACGGTAATCAGAGGAGCGTCAGACCCTGTCCTGCTCAGTGAGATGTGGGGTCTGGATGGTTGAGCTCACTGGAACATTATCCAGATGTACCATGGTAGCATCTAGCTAACCCTGTCTCATAGTCTGCTCCATTAGACTACAGGCCTGTTATTGTAGCACACAGTAGTCAGAATGGCAGAGGCAAACAGACAACACCCTGAAGACTGCAATCTACTGGTCCAACCCAACACTGCAAAGTTTGTTAGATCAATTTTAGTCTGGTGTTTGGGAGTCGGAGTTACTCAAAGGATATTGTCACAGATGTTCTCGACTCGATGAGGAAACACAACAATGGGCAATTTATTCAATTCGCTTTTTGTGTCAGTTTACGTATCACAATAAAAGTTATATTACAGTAGTGTGAGGGAAACACATGTTGCAACACAGAGCTGTTCTCTCTCCAATATCATTTTAAGAGGATATTGAGATGGGAAATGAGGATAGTGGGGACTGGGGTGTATTGAGAGTTACCGGGCGAGTGTGTCTATCAGGCAAGTGTGGGGGAGTCTCTGCACATGAGCCTTTGCTGTGTGTTCATCCCAGGATTAAATCTGGATTATGGAGGCAAACAGAGAAAGGGAACTATGACAGTAGGGGATGATCCTAGCCAGGGCTGGAGAGTGGGCTGCCCACAGTTCACACACAACACACACTGTCTGTATGCGGGGCTGGGGTAAAAATGTTTATTCTCTTGTCTGTCTCTTATAGAAAATAACATAGTTTGTTTTTAAGCTTTGCTGTTACAATTGGGAGTCAGGTAAACACCAAAAACGGCCTACCATTGAGACATGCATCAATTCAAACCCTAATATTCTCACATTGTGAGTCATCTTCTGAGAACGGTGGGGAAAGTAGGGAGGAACATAAGAGAAATCATTTTAATGGACTACGGCGAGGCCCCAAAAGGCATGTAATGTCATCCCAAAAAGACAGTATGTACTATAATTGCTCTGGGTTGTTCTAACAAGCTCTTAGCCAAAGAAGAAACTTGCAAAAATATGCCTCTCTAGCAGATGGTACCATTGTTGCCCTCTTGTTGCTTTTCACCAATAACATCAGTAGCATCATAGACGTAACTCCTGTGCCTGGTAGCAGGCACTTCTTTGAAATGACTGCTATAATGGGGAGCCCAGATGTTTATCGCAGACTGGCTGAGGAGTGGGACGTGGGAACGAATACTGTGCCAAAGATCATCTGAAGGCTTGATGTCCTTGATGTCGCTATCAACTCATCTCACGTGCTTTTCCTGAATTTGCACAATTTGCTGCATTTCCCTGTAAAACGTCCCTCTCCTCCTCCCTGTCCTTTTAGCAGAACAAAAGGCTGCTATCACAGTTGTCTGTCAGTGTGTGGTGTGTGGAGAGGCCCAGAGATGGTCCAGGTACAGAGACTCAGATAAACAAGGCATGTCTCTTATCATTCCTCCCAAAAGACAGGGCCGGCAAAGGGCGGATTCTGTCCATCGATATTTGTTTTGTAATATTTTTTTCTGTTGATATTTATTTACCACAGTAGCACCAGATGTATCATAGCACACCATACACACACACCACATAGAAGGAGCAGATTTCACACCAACGTAAGTATAATAACATCTGTAATAAGATTACAGTAGTGGAGGCATGTGTTGTATTTTCATGGCAGGAATCGCACAATGGTTCATCTGAGGTGGAAGTTTGTAAACAATTTGACAGAGAAAGATAGTGAAAGGGATGAAGAGAGAGAGAGAGAGGGGGAGAGAGAGAGAGAGAGAGAGAGAGAGAGAGAGAGAGAGAGAGAGAGAGAGAGAGAGAGAGAACGTGGTACATACCCTTTGGGTAGGATGCCGACTCATTCTCTCTTGGGGAGGTGGAGGTTGTGAACGTGCTGTCTGAGGTGGCACCCCCATAGGCAAGCCTGTCATACAGTTGAATGCCCGTGCTCTGAGTCAGCACAGAGTCTGGCGACCCCTTTGACCTCTCCAATGTGGAGATGACTTGTTTCCTTTTTGTTTACTGCTATTAGCAAAACACAACTCCTTTATAGTCGCCTTCATTTTGAGAGTAAGTAGCAACCCTAGAGGGTTTTGAGACACCCGAAGATCTTACCAAGACGTGCCTGCCTGCCTGCCTACCTCACAGCTCCAATGCAATTACCTTCCGTTAATAAAGCTGCCCAGTCCTGAGGCTGGGTCGCCCTCCCCTGCTCCCCCCGTCCGTCCTCGCCCCCTAGACACTCACTGTGTAATCAAACTGACGAAGACCTCTGCTCGTGAGGCGCCAGGCTGTTTACCTTTGCTGCTGTGTGGATTGACGGCTGGGCCGTCTGACCTGAGGCATGGCTTGATGTGAAAAGCTCCTCGGTTGCTGCGGGATGGAGAGAAAGGCAGGCAGAGGCAGCCCTCCTCTGAGGGGGTAGGCTAACTGAGTTTGACAGAGCTGTTTCTGCTGAGAGGCTGCAGGGATGCTGCTTCCTGGGCCAACTCCAGGACCCTCAGCTTTGTGTCTGGATGTGGAGTTGAGGAAGTGGTAAACGGTAATGCAGAGGGAGGAGGCCCAGTAACCCCTCTGTGGACTGTCAGCGTGCAGAGGGCAGCAGCACATCACTCACTCCTCTCTGTGAATCTGCAGCCTTTCTGAATTTTCCCCTCTATTTATATTACACTAAAATGTTCTTGGTTCCCAAGAGCTTAAGTAAAGCTTTCATTTAGAAATCCAGGGCTTAAAAACAAAGGTGTCATTGTAAGCTGATGATTCATGTTTTCTTTTCAATCCACAATTTGGATCCCACCACAGCCTCATAGAGGATCTAGACACTTTATCTAACCTCTCTGGAGTGTACTTTATTACGTGTTTGCTCACAATTTTTTCAAAACTTTTACACTATCGTGTAGTATACCAATAAAATGGTCTGATGGTGATGTGGATATACTCAGTATACATATCCCAAAAGAAAGAATTGATCTCACTCCAATACATTTAATAGAAAGTTAACAAAAATAGAAAAGATCTTGCAGCCACGGAAAGGTATACCTGTCTATTTGTGGAAAAATCACCCTGATTAACTCTTTGGTCATATCCCACTTTCCATATTTTCTTATGGTATTGCCTACACTTAGCGCACAGTATTTTAAATTATTTGAGAAAAAAAATATTCAGTTTTATTTGGAACGGCAAGTTAGACAAAATTAAACGGGCTAATTTATATAATGAATATGAATGTGGAGGAAAGAAATGATTAACTATTAAAGCATTACACCTCGCAATAAAGGCTTCAGTCATAAAAAAAGGTATACTTAAATCCAAACGGGTTCTCTAGCAAATTAGTAAGAATGTCTCATCCTATGTTCAAGAATGGCCTTTTCCCTTTATTCAGATTACAACCTCTCAATTTCAGTTATTTGAAAAGAAAGTCATCTCACAAATATTGCTATTTTTAAAACAAGCCGTTGGTTGCAATTTCAATTTTATCCACCAGAAAGGACAGCACAAATTACACAACAAATATTGTGTTAAAACTCAAATATACTACAAAAAAGGTAGAATCTTCATGAATTATATCATAGGACTGGTGAATTTATGTCATACATGCAGCTAACTAAAACATATGGAAATGTCTGCTTTACCCAAAATTACAACCAACTAATTACAGCATTACCGCAAAAAATGGAAGAGGAAGAGGAAGGAGAAAAAAGTAAAGAAACGGTCTGTCGGCATTAAAGACCTTCATTGGTTCAAGAAAGTATGCCCGTTTCATTTAAGGACCAAAAAATGGACAGGCGTGCCATATAGACTGCAAAAGAGATTTTTGACGTACCGATTCTATGGCACATGGTCTATGAACTGATACGCAAAACGACGCCGGATTCCACATTTTTCAATTTAAATTATTATGCAGAATTCTTGCAACCAACATAATATTATTTATATGGCGGATACAACCTTCCCAGCTCTGCAGGTTTTGCTGTGAAGAGGCAGAATCATTAGATCATTTGTTTTGGTACTGTCCATACTGTATGTAACTTGTTTTTGGTCACAGATCCAGGAATGGCTGAAGAATTGCAATATTTACCTGGAGCTAACCCTGGAGATAGCACTAACCCTGGAGATAGCACTAACCCTGGAGATAGCACTAACCCTGGAGATAGCACTAACCCTGGAGATAGCACTAACCCTGGAGATAGCACTAACCCTGGAGATAGCACTAACCCTGGAGATAGCACTAACCCTGGAGATAGCACTAACCCTGGAGATAGCACTAACCCTGGAGATAGCACTAACCCTGGAGATAGCACTAACCCTGGAGATAGCTCTACTGGGCGATCTGAAAAGTCATAGTCAATTGATCAATAAAATAATAATATTTTTTGCAAAAAGTTTTATTTTCAATTTACAATCTGTAGAAACAATGAGAATAGAAAGGTTCAGTACTTTTCTGAAATATCACAGGACAAACATATGGCAAATATGGATGGTGTTAAGAGATAGATGGGAGGGGTTGAATGGAGTTGAGGTTTGGGACGAATAACAACAAACAATAACAAGATAACTAATGTAAAACATACTGTGTCCGTAAAACGTTTATGGGTTAAGAACTGTTGTGAAAGAGCACAGTTTGAAAGATATGGCAAATATAAATCAAACCAGATGGACATCAGATATAGATGGGAGAGGTTGAGGGTCGAGGAAGGACATCAGATATAGATGGGAGAGGTTGAGGGTCGAGGAAGGACATCAGATATAGATGGGAGAGGTTGAGGGTCGAGGAAGGACATTAGATATAGATGGGAGAGGTTGAGGGTCGAGGAAGGACATCAGATATAGATGGGAGAGGTTGAGGGTCGAGGAAGGACATTAGATATAGATGGGAGAGGTTGAGGGTCGAGGAAGGACAGGAGTAGAAATAAACAAAATATACAATTGAAGTCAGAAGTTTACATACACCATTGCCAAAAACTCAGTTTTTCACAATTCCTGACATTTAATCCTAGTAAAAAGTCCCTGTTTTAGGTCAGGTAGGATCACCACTTTATTTTAAGAATGTGAAATGTCAGAATAATAGTAGAGAGAATTATTTATTTCAGCTTTTATTTCTTTCCTCACATTCCCAGTGGGTCAGATAGTTTACATACACTCAATTAGTATTTGGTAGCATTGCCTTTCAATTGTTTAACTTGGGTCAAAAGTTTCAGGTAGCCTTCCACAAACTTCCCACAATAAGTTGGATGAATTTTGGCCCATTCCTCCTGACAGAGCTGGTGTAACTGAATCAGATTTATAGGCCTCCTTGCTCGCACACACTTTTTCAGTTCTGCCCACAAATGTTCAATAGGATTGAGGTCAGGGCTCTGTGATGGCCACTCCAATACCTTGACTTTGTTGACCTTAAGCCATTTTGCCACAACTTTGGAAGTATGCTTGGGGTCATTGTCCATTTGGAAGACCCATTTGCGACCAAGCTTTAACTTCCTGACTGATGTCTTGAGATGTTGCTTCAATATATCCACATAATTTTCCTCCCTCATGATGCCATCAATTTTGTGAAGTGCACCAGTCCCTCCTGCAGCAAAGCACCCCCACAACATGATGCTGCCACCCCCGTGCCTCACGGTTGGGATGGTATTCTTCATTTTGCAAGCATTCCCCTTTTTCCTCCAAACATAACGATGATCATTATGGCCAAACAGTTCTATTTTTGTTTCATCAGACCAGATAATTTATCCAAAAAGTACGATCTTTGTCCCCATGTGCAGTTGCAAACCATAGTCTGTTTTTATAGTGGTTTTGGAGCAGTGGCTTCTTCCTTGCTGAGCAGCCTTTCAGGTTATGTCGATATATAACTCATTTTACTGTGGATATAGATACTTTTGTACCCGTTTCCTCCAGCATCTTCACCAGGTCCTTTGCTGTTGTTCTGGGATTTATTTGCACTTTTCGCACCAAAGTAAGTTCATCTCTAGGAGACAGAACGCATCTCCTTCCTGAGCGGTATGACGGCTGCGTGGTCCCATGGTATTTATACTTGCATACTATTGTTTGTACAGATGAACATGGTACCTTCAGGTGTTTGGAAATTGCTTCCAATGATGAACCAGACTTGTGGAGGTCAACAATTCTTTCTTTCTTTTTTTCTCTTTTTCTTTTCTTTTTCTTTTCCCATGATGTCAAGCAAAGAGGCACTGAGTTTGAAGGTAGGCCTTGAAATACAGCCACAGGTACACCTCCAATTGACTCAAATGAGGTCAATTAGCCTATCAGAAGCTTCTGAAGCCATGACATAATTTTCTGGAATTTTCCAAGCTGTTTAAATGCAGTCAATATTTAAACTTCTGACCCACTGGAATTGTGATACAGTGAATTATAAGTGAAATAATCTGTCTGTAAACAATTGTTGGAAGGATTGCTTGTGTCATGCACAGAGTAGATGCCCTAACCGACTTGCCAAAACTATAGTTTGATAACAAGATATTTGTGGAGTGGTTGAAAAACGAGTTTTAATGACTCCAACGTAAGTGTACGTAAACTTCTGACTTCAACTGGAACTATTGCAAAATAGACTGTGTCCATAAAATATATATAGTATGTATAAGCTGGTCGTAGAGGCCTAAGCGTTGTTGTTCACTCGTTTGCTTCAATTGAGGGAGGGGTGGCAGTGTTAGAAAGTAATAAAGGAAAATATATTGAAGAAAATATGTGTATATGCAGTACCAGTCAAAGGTTTGGACACACCTACTCATTAAAGGTTTTTCTTTATTTTTACTACTTTCTACATTGTAGAATAATAGTGAAGATATCAACACTATGAAATACCACTTATGGAATCATGTAGTAACCCAAGAAGTGTTAAACAAATCATAATATATTTTATATTTGAGATTCTTCAAATAGCCACCCGTTGCCTTGGTGACAGCTTTGCACACTCTTGACATTCTGTCAACCAGCTTTTCCAACAGTCTTGAAGGATTTCCCACATATGCTGAGCACTTGTTGGCTGCTTTTCCTTCACTCTGCGGTCCAACTCATCCAAAACTATCTCAATTTAGTTGAGGTTGGGTGATTGTGGAGGCCAGGTCATCTGATGCAGCACTCCATCACGCTCCTTCTTGGTCAAATAGCCCTTACACAGCCTGGAGGTGTGTTTTGGGTCATTGTCCTGTTGAAAAACAAATGATAGTCCCACTAAGTGCAAACCAGATGGGATGGCATATCGCTGCAGAATGCTGTGGTAGCCATGCTGGTTAAATGTGCCTTGAATTCTAAATAAATCACAGAGAATGTCACCAGAAACTCACCCCCAAACCTTCACACCTCCTCCTATGTTTTTCACGGTGGGAACCGCATATGCAGAGATCATTTGTTCACCTACTCTGCATCTCACAAAGACATGGCGGTTGGAACAAAAAATCTCAAATTTGACCAAAGGACAGATTTCCACAGATCTAATGTCCATTGCTCGTGTTTCTTGGTCCACGTAAGTCTCTTCTTCTTATTGGTGTCCTTTAGGAGTGGTTTCTTTGCAGCAATTCGACCATGGAGGCCTAATTCACACAGTCTCCTTTGAACAGTTGATTTTGAAATGTGCCTGTTACTTGAACTCCGGAATTACCTCCTGCAGAGGTCTTCCTTTCCTGTGGCGGTCCTCATGAGAGCCAGTTTCATCAAAGCGCTTGGTGGTTTTTGCGACTGCAGTTTAGGAAACGTTCAAAGTTCTTGAAATGTTCTGTATTGACTGACCTTCATGTCTTAAAGTAATGATGGATTGTTGTTTCTCTTTGCTTATTTGAGCTTTTCTTGCAATAATATGGACTAGGTCTTTTACCAAATAGGGCTATCTTCTGTATCCAACCCTACCTTGTCACAACACAACTGATTAGCTCAAATGCATTAAGAAGGAAAGAAATTCCACAAATTAACTTTTATGAAGGCACACCTGTTAATTGAAATGCATTCCAGGTGACTACCTCATGAATCTGGTTGAGAGGACTTGAATAGATTCCATATGTGTTATTTCATAGTTTTGATGTCTTCACTATTAATCTACAATGTAGAAAATAGTAAACATAATGAAAAACTCTTGAATGAGTAGGTGTGTCCACACTTTTGACTGGTAGTGTATGTATTGTATGTGAATATGTTTGTATCTATATACTGTATATGTATGTGTGTGTATGTATTAATATAATATTTGCAAAAAATATATGGGGGATTGGAAGTGATTTTCAATAGGTCAATTTATCCATTCCATAACAAACAAGTCCATTAAACATACAGCCAGACACACATTCTAGTGATTACCCTGTTTTGCTTTCTGTAGTGATGATAGAGGTATATACAAATGCTAATGAAACTTGCAGTATTAGTTGGCAAGAGGCCATCCCTCCCTGACTTAACCATCTGTCCCTGGGTATGGTCTTTCTCATCACTTCATAGACCTCTAGCCATAAGATTAAGGCTACAAAGTAATGCTTTAGCCATCTCCATTTCATTTTCCAATGTCTGGGCTATAGGCATCACCATTCAGCTGTTCAATGTTTTGTTCTTTGCGTTCGTCTGTTCTCCGTCACAGAGTTGGATATGGATAATGTTTCCTGTGTTTTGGGACAGGGGATTGGGCAGGTGACGAGGCACACCAGACTTTTTAGGATCAACCAGCTTGTGACTTTTACAGACTCCCAACTGCCAAGGAGAGTGGATTAGCCGCCCGCTGTTATTTTGGGCTCAATTTATCCCCCTTTAGAGAACGGTCGAGTCGTCTTTCCGGCCTCTTGTTCTTGTCAGGCACTCTCCCTCTCTTTGTTCATATCCATTTGTGTTGTCCCGCTGTACTATACAAGAGAAACAAGGGTAGACAGGGCTGAAATTACTGCAAAAAGCCAATATTTTGCTACTTGCCAAAATGTGTAAGTCACCAGCTACTTAAAGCGCTTAGTTTTCTGTTTCAATTTCAATGAGCTACACTACTGGTCAAAAGTTTTAGAACATCTACTCATTCAAGGGTTTTTATTTATTTTTTACTACTTTCTACATATTAGAATAATAGTGAAGACATCTACACTATGAAATAACACATATGGAATCATGTAGTAACCCAAAAAGTGTTTAACAAATCGAAATATATGTTATATTTGAGATTCTTCAAATTGCCACCCTTTGCCTTGATGACAGCTTTGCACAATCTTGGCATTCTCCCAACCAGCTTCACCTGGAATGCTTTTCCAACAGTCTTGAAGGTGTTCCCACATATGCTGAGCACTTGTTGGCTGCTTATCCTTCACTCTGCGGTCCGACTCATCCCCAACCATCTAATTTTAGTTGAGGTAAGGGGATTATGGAGGACAGGGCTTCTGATGCAGCACTCTATCACTCGACTTCTTGGTCAAATAGCCCTTACACAGCCTGGAGGTGTGTTGGGTCATTGTCCTGTTGAAAAACAAATGATAGTCCCACTAAGTGCAAACCAGATGGGATGGCATATCGCTGCAGAATGCTGTGGTAGCCATGCTGGTTAAATGTGCCTTGAATTCTAAATAAATCACAGAGAATGTCACCAGAAACTCAACCCCAAACCTTCACACCTCCTCCTACGTTTTTCACGGTGGGAACCACATATGCAGAGATCATCTGTTCACCTACTCTGCATCTCACAAAGACATGGCGGTTGGAACAAAAAATCTCAAATTTGACCAAAGGACAAACCAGATGGGATGGCGTATCGCTGCAGATTTCTGTCGTAGCCATGCTGGTTAAGTGTGCCTTGAATTCTAAATAAATCACAGAGAGTGTCACCAGCAAAGCACCCCCACACCATCACACCTCCTCCTCCATGCTTTACAGTGGGAAATACACATACAGAGATCATCCGTTCACCCACATCGCATTTCACAAAACCATGGCGGTTGGAAACAAAAATCTCCAATTTCGACTCCAGACCAAATGACACATTTCCACCGGTCTCATGTCCATTGCTTGTGTTTCTTGGCCCAAGCAAGTCTCTTTTTCTTATTTGTGTCCTTTAGTAGTGGTTTCTTTGCAGCAATTCGACCCTGAAGGCCTGATTCACACAGTCTCCTCTAAACAGTCGATGTTGAGATGTGCCTGTTACTTGAACTCTGTGAAGCATTTATTTGGGCTGCAATTTCTGAGGCTGGTTACTCAAATTAACTTATCCTCTGCAGCAGAGGTAACTCTGGATCTTCTATTCCTGTGGCGGTCCTCATAAGAGCCAGTTTCATCATAGCGCTTGATGGTTTTAGAGACTGCACTTGAAGAAACTTTTAAAGTTCTTGAAAATTCCCGTATTGACTGACCTTCATGTCTTAAAGTAATGATGGACTGTCATTTATCTTTGCTTATTTGAGCTGTTCTTGCCATAATATGGAATTGGTATTTTACCAAAATAGGGCTATCTTCTGTATACCACCCCTACCTTGTCACAACACAACTGATTGGCTCAAACGCATTAAGAAGGAAAGAAATTCCACAAATTTGTTAAATCTGCTCCTGCCACACCCTCTACTGCTCATCCTGTATGTCCTTGACCTACCACCACTTCCCCAGTGCTCTCTCCCTCTCCCTCCCCCTCTCTCTCTCTCTCTCTCTGTGTGTGATTGTGTGGGCGGAGACAGGTGTGCTGGAGTCAGAGCAGATCCCCATCAGCTGCAACCTGTTCCATAATCAAGACCTCTACAAATACTCAGTCCTGCCACTTCCACACTGCCAGATCGTAATATCTGCTCATTCTGCCTGCTCTGACTCTGGTCCCTGTCTCCAGTCCCACGTCTCTTTCGTCCTGCTACTCTGTCCTGGATTCCCCACTCTACTGCTCCCTTGGATTCCCCTCTGTCCCAACCCCTCTCGCTCCAGCCTCAGCACCTGGTTTCCTGCAACCCACCAAGCTTCCCCTGGCCTTCTTCCCCCATTCCATCTTCCCGCTGTGTTTCAAAAATACCTTGGTTACTTCATCCCAGTCTCCTCGTCCGAGTCTGCTCTTGGGTTTCCTTGTTCCACTTTGCGTAACAAAATGTACTTTTAAGAAGGCACACCTGTTAATTGAAATGTATTCCAGGTGACTACCTCATGAAGCTGGTTGAGAGAATGCCAAGAGTGTGCAAAGCTGTCATCAAGGCTAAGGGTGGCTACTTTGAAGAATCTCAAATATAAAATATATTTGGATTTGTTTAACACTTTTTGGGTTACTACATAATTCCATATGTGTTATTTCATAGTTTTGATGTCTTCACTATTATTCTTCAATGTATGAAATGGTCTAAATAAAGAAAAACCCTTGCATGATAGGTGTTCTAAAACTTTTGACCAGCAGTGTATATTTAAATGACAAAATGTGTATAATTTCAGCAAGAAATTCTGCTTCTGATCTCCATGACCTTAGCTTTCCCTCTAGTGTGAAAACAATATCAGTTTACGGAGTGTGTGTGAGATGGATATAGTGACTGAATGGCTATGTGAGACCCAGATTAAGTTGAAGAATAGATGACTAAGCGTCACCTCTTCCTGGAACCCCTGCCTGTTTGTCTGTCTGTCTGTCTGTTTGTACCAGACAGACAGGAGGACTAATCCCTCCAAACAACCTCCCATGGAGCAGCAGCTTGTGTAACATTCACAATGAGATGGTAATCCTCCCAAATAAGAAATTCAGAAGGTCTGGCACTGTAAATATACAGTATGGCATCCCAGACAGGTAGATTGTGCTAATGATGTTCTCCATGTTATTGTTTCATGTCAAAGCTAGATTAATGTTTAATACCTGAAAAAGGGGTGAAATTATAAGGCCCTTTTTGAGGTCATGAGGTTATTTCTGATGTAGAATAATCAGATAGATTAGAATTATCCCAATAATGTAGACCACAAATTTCATAACTGAACACTACTGTTCATTTCATTTCCAGAAACAGAAGCCCTGAGTGCCAAAAACAAATAAAATACCATACACAATGAGAGACTCACCCAGAACCACAGTCTTGCTCAAGGCGATATGTTCTATGTTTGGGAAATTTTACAATAACAGAATGGCTCGGAGACTTAGATTTGTCACTTTAATAGTGTACCATACAAAAACAATTCATTGCTAAGTTAAACAAACCATACAACTCTTTGCACAAGGACTACATTTAACAATGTTCACTGAATACTATTCAAAAACACATTTACTCGAAGAACAGTGCAAATATCAAGTTTGGTAAAATTTCCCACCTTTTTATATGTGACCATGTTTTCCAAAAACTCTGTTAAATATCTTCTCGGAATTAGGATTCAAAGATGTCTGCAGACACAATAGGGTGTCAGCTACCCTACATGACCAAAAGTATGTAGACACCCCTTCTAATGAGTGGATTCGGCTATTTCAGCCACACACATTGCTGACAGGTGTATAAAATTGAGCTACATTATGCAATCTCCATAGACAAACATTGGCAGTAGAATGGCATTACTGAAGAGCTTAGTGACTTTCACTGTGGCACCGTCATAGGATGCTACCTTTCCAACAGGTCAGTCCGTCAAATTTCAGCCCTGCTAGAGCTGCTCCTGTCAACTGTTAAGTGGTGACAGTGAAGTGGAAATGTCTAGGAGCAACAACGGCTCCGCCACAAAGTGGTAGGCCACACAAGCTCACAGAACGGTACCGCCGAGTGCTGAAAAGCGTAGCGTGTAAAAATTGTCCGTTCTCGGTGGCAACACTCCCTATGGAGTTCCAAACTGCATCTGGAAGCAACGTCAGCACAATAACTGTTCGTCGGGAGCTTCATGAAATGGGTTTCCATCATGGGTCCCTGACATGTAATATACAGAAATGCATCATTTTGAATGTCATTCTCTTCATGATGATATATCCTGAATAGGTACACAAAGGTAGACATGTAATATCCTTCTTTGCATGTTTAGGTATTATTCTACACACTGACTGGCTATAGACGGGTTGGTCGTTTAGCAACAAAACCAGAGCGGGCGCAACTATGGGGCAAAACAGACAGGGTTGGCTTGGACTGTTGACAACATGTCAACTATATTTCGTCTCCATTGTTTATTGAAAACAAATATATTTGCATAATGTCTCTCATATACATTGTTACCGTTGTGGGTTAGCTAGCGAATTTGAACCATTTCAGTATAGACGTGATATCAGTCAAAATGCCTAAAAACAAGACATGGTATGAAAACAAGATACATATAGCTGAAACGAGCCAGCTACGATTCCCCACATGGCAGCTTCTTGTCATTGTTGCTAGCTATCTGGCCATCCAGAATCACAACCACATGCGGCCTTCTGCCCCATTGAAGCGTGCACATAGTTTTTATGACGTGGTCAGCTACCTGTCTGTGATTCTAATGAGCTCTGGCCCCAAACAGTATCAGATTTGTACCAATCATAGATGTCTATGTTTCACAAGTTTGGACATCACAGTACATCACAATAGAGCACAGTAGAGTACAGTACAGCATGTGCATGTAACCCGATTACAAAAATAATGTAACTGTAATCCGTTACATTACAAACAAAAATATTCTAATCAGATTACAGATATTTTTGAAAAACTAGATGATTACTTACTTAAATTCAGAAAGGATGTTTGCGCAAAATACCTTACGACAAATCTCTCTTTTCTGAATGACATTCAATTAAGATTTGAAAAAGGTGCAAGTTTGTTCCACCTGAGCGAGAGTCAGAGACCGCTATGATGTCAGAGACCACTATGATGTCAGAGACCACTATGATGTCAGAGACCACTATGATGACACACCAAATTCAATTGGTGGATCCTTTTTGTTTTCTTATAATGCCCATAAAGGGAAAAGTATTCCAAAGTAACTGAAAGTAACCAGATTACTTTACTGAGTTATGAGTAATCCAAGAGTTACGTTACTGATTACAATTTTTGACAGCTAACTAGTAACTGTTATGGATTACATTTAGAAAGTAACCTACTCAACCTTAAAGGGTTTTTCGACTGTTCCCATATGAAAGAACTCTTTTTGGTTCAAGATAGAACCTTTAGGTTCCAGATAGAACCTTTTTGGGTTCCATGTAGGGTTCTACATGGAGGTAATCAGATTACTTTACTCTGAACCAGTCTTAGAAAAAAAGGTTTCTAAAGGGTTCTTTGGCTGTCCCCATAGGAGAACCCTATTTAGTTCCAAATTTCATCTACTTTTCTACGTCCATGGACATCCGGTGTTGATTGGTGCTCAGTGGGTGAGAGAGCTGGTTAGAGTAAATGGAAGGAGGGGCTCATGGGTAGGTGTCAGTAAGAGCCGGAAGAGTTGACATTAACTGGAGAGAGAGAGAGGGAGAGAGAGCGACTGTTCAGACTGTTTTCACACTCTTGCTTTGACCACCATGCGACAAAAATAAAACATTGAGCTGAACATAACAGTATGCCAGTGGAAGGGAGGACAGTAGAAGGTCACCCAACTGTGTTTTGTGACTACTATGAATTCCCATTGTATCCAATTCAGTTGCAGCCATTCTGTTACTGATTTTTCTGTCATTCTGTTACCGATTTGGTAACCTGATGTAGCAGGTGTAAAACAAACGCCTGAAACTAGATTCCCGTCATACTGGTCTTGACGAGAAGAAAAACAACTGTTGGGGGATGTTCTCTTCTACACTGTTGAACCAATCCAGTAAATGTGGAGGAGAAGTTAAGAAGAAGTATTGCCTTGTTAACCTCCAAAACGGGAAGTTGCATCACAGGCTCTCTTTCCATTTCCCCTGAAAATCAGAACATTCGGTTGTTGGGGACTCAGCAGAGGCTACCGATTTAGTAACAGAATGACACGTTTTAATCGTTTAATAAATCTTAAACCAAATTGTTATCACTAAAAACACTATAACTAGTTGGTGTCTACCTTTATTTCTTACTTCAGTGAACTTTCATTATCCTCCCTCCTCATAAGGGAGAGAAGTTAGAAAATATCTAAAAGATATGTGGGTTTTTAGAAACAGAAAGACATTACACTAGGCAATATTTCTTAAACTTACAGAAGGCAAACAATTTCTGCATAACTAATTATAAATGTTGATATTAGTTGGCAGGCGTCTTCAACATTATTGTGTTTTGATGTATTTTTAATACCTTTTAAGACCTTTTCTGGTCAACTTTTTCTAAGACCCCTTTGACCAGAAATCAACAGTGAATTGACTGTTAATAATATCATAAGTCCATTTGCTGTGATCCGGTCATGGAACTTGTTCCAGGGATGCATCTGCTCCACGTCAGTTCCCACCCCCGGTCAGCCCTGGTTGATTGCATTGGCATAGGCATAAAGGAACTGTGGAGAGGAGACAGACAATAGGTACAGCAGACGTGCCAGTTTGGCTGCAGGGACACAAAGGAAATGACTTGTATTACAAATTGCATTTGCTGGAGGTTTAGCAGCTTTTCCTCTGTCATGGGGGGTAAGAAGGAAGGAAGGAGAGAAGAGAATACTGTCCATTTGAACTGGAAGGGAGAGAGCAGTTATATAAATTGTATTTAGAGACTAAAGAGTTGGCAAAGGTCTATTCATCTGTAGGATGCCTCATCTACAATAGCCTGAATGGAAGGTTGCTCTGGAATTGGACAGAGAGTGTATTTGTACAGTATCTTTAAATTTTGTGAATTACACAGACAATGCAGATTTTTTTTTTACAGATTTGCCATCCAGAATTTGTCCTTGAGAAGTCTATAAAGTAGTCTCAAGTGTTTTCTTTCCACAGTGATTTATGCTTTGTTCTTTATTACCAAGGACAGCATTGAAGGATAAATATAGTAATAGTTGATCTGATTGATTCATTCTCCTCTGCTCTATACAGAAGGACAAAGGATGACTCACTCACTCACTCACTCACTCACTCACTCACTCACTCACTCACTCACTCACTCACTCACTCACTCACTCACTCACTCACTCACTCACTCACTCACTCACTCACACCCTCATACCCTCACTCACTCACTCACTCACACGCTTTGACTGTGTTGCCAGTTAATGTAGACTGTGGTACATCAGCAGACCTTTCTTCTGTGTAGGGACCACAGACTAGATACTCTGCTTCTTTATTTATTTTTATTTATTTCACCTTTATTTAACCAGCTAGGCAAGTTGAGAACAAGTTCTCATTTACAATTGCGACCTGGCCAAGATAAAGCAAAGCAGTTCGACAGATACAACGACACAGAGTTACACATGGAGTAAAACAAACATACAGTCAATAATACAGTATAAACAAGTCTATATACAATGTGAGCAAATGAGGTGAGAAGGGAGGTAAAGGCAAAAAAGGCCATGGTGGCAAAGTAAATACAATATAGCAAGTAAAACACTGGAATGGTAGTTTTGCAATGGAAGAATGTGCAAAGTAGAGATACAAATAATGGGGTGCAAAGGAGCAAAATAAATAAATAAATACAGTTGGGAAAGAGGTAGTTGTTTGGGCTAAATTATAGGTGGGCTATGTACAGGTGCAGTAATCTGTGAGCTGCTCTGACAGTTGGTGCTTAAAGCTGGTGAGGGAGATAAGTGTTTCCAGTTTCAGAGATTTTTGTAGTTCGTTCCAGTCATTGGCAGCAGAGAACTGGAAGGAGAGGCGGCCAAAGAAAGAATTGGTTTTGGGGGTGACTAGAGAGATAGTCGTGTGCTACAGGTGGGAGATGCTATGGTGACCAGCGAGCTGAGATAAGGGGGGACTTTACCTAGCAGGGTCTTGTAGATGACATGGAGCCAGTGGGTTTGGCGACGAGTATGAAGCGAGGGCCAGCCAACGAGAGCGTACAGGTCGCAATGGTGGGTAGTATATGGGGCTTTGGTGACAAAACGGATTGCACTGTGATAGACTGCATCCAATTTGTTGAGTAGGGTATTGGAGGCTATTTTGTAAATGTCATCGCCAAAGTCGAGGACTGGTAGGATGGTCAGTTTTACAAGGGTATGTTTGGCAGCATGAGTGAAGGATGCTTTGTTGCGAAATAGGAAGCCAATTCTAGATTTAACTTTGGATTGGAGATGTTTGATATGGGTCTGGAAGGAGAGTTTACAGTCTAACCAGACACCTAAGTATTTGTAGTTGTCCACATATTCTAAGTCAGAGCCGTCCAGAGTAGTGATGTTGGACAGGTGGGTAGGTGCAGGTAGCGATCGGTTGAAGAGCATGCATTTAGTTTTACTTGTATTTAAGAGCAATTGGAGGCCACGGAAGGAGAGTTGTATGGCATTGAAGCTTGCCTGGAGGGTTGTTAACACAGTGTCCAAAGAAGGGCCAGAAGTATACAGAATGGTGTCGTCTGCGTAGAGGTGGATCAGAGACTCACCAGCAGCAAGAGCGACCTCATTGATGTATACAGAGAAGAGAGTCGGTCCAAGAATTGAACCCTGTGGCACCCCCATAGAGACTGCCAGAGGTCCGGACAGCAGACCCCCGGATTTGACACACTGAACTCTATCAGAGAAGTAGTTCTCATCTATCAATTGTATTTCTTTCTCTATGTGTCTCCTTTTGTCCTCTATATTCTCTATCTGTATATGTCCTCCATATTCCTCATTCAAGAGAATTCCAGTTTATCACAATACAGTCGCCTTCACCCCATATTCTTCCTGATTAATTTGTATCATTTATATTATACTGTAAATTGTTAGTTCTACTCTTGAGCATACATACACAAGCCTCCTTCTCCCTCCCTAGTTGATATTCATTTGTTTAAACTAAGTTTGTTTCTTCCTTGTTTACCTAGTCATCACAGACAGACAGACAGACAGACAGACAGACAGTGACACAGTGAAGATTCAAATTCACATATTCATTATTCATTGCATAAATTGAATGGATCCACTGGGACAAAACTTAAAGTTGTTTCCATGGTAACTCAAGGGAGAATTCTCAACAAAGCAGGACCCTGAGGGGAGGTATAAATAAACTGGCAGAGAAACTTGAGAAAGTTAACAAGACACATAGGGAATACAGACACTACCATTAGCAGCAGAGCAGTCTCATCATTTCATGATGTCTGATGTTGGATGACAGTACAAATGACTGTTGAACTTCAAGTCTCCAACTGATAAAACCAACATAAACAAACCTCTCTCCATTCTTTGATTAACTGCACAACTCTGAACAATTATTTGTCATTGTTTTGAGAGAAACAGCGCAGCACAATAGCTCATCTGTTTTGTGTTCAATTTGATTTCATTGAGCTGACATCACTTTTGCACTGTTTTGCTATGGCTGTATTCATCAATCTTGCAAGATAGCAATATGTGATGGACCGGCTCGTTTCGGTCTTATGTACCAACATTTTAAATGGTGTTTTTTGACATTGTTTAAAAGTAGAGCTAGAAAATGGTATATCATACATTACAGTTAAGAAACAATGGGAAAGGATTTCTGCTTTTAAACTTGTAATCTCACCTTTGAGAAAATGGCACATAAATGTTTTGGTACACCTATTGGAGAGCTCTTCTTTGTCTACACCCATTCAGCACAGTTCACACCCTCTTAAGCCTTAGCCCCACCCAACTCTTGAGGGATTCACATACAGTATGAGGTCATGTGCTAAACAGAGTGAATATGGTAGTGTACTCAACTACCAAAGATTTAAAGACTAAAGGCTGGTTTAAACTACGTCTATCCACATGTCTGTAGACAGTTGTCGCAGTGACATCGTGAACATTCGATTGTCATCCAAATAACCTGTCGTTGTCGTTATGAAAAAGTATCAACACGAAAAGTACAGTCTGCATGACATCAGGTCCAAAATGGCATAACTGGTGTATCTTAACATCAGTTCAAATATTGACCATATCATATTGCTGATAATGTCTTAACTTGAGCAAATTTGTATTCATTATTACAGGAAAATAAACTCACAACAAGATCGTTATTTACAAGTTTAATGGCGAGCTAATTATAGAAAAAAAGCTAACGGTTGTGAGTTCTGAAGAAGACTATTGAAGGCCGAAATGTCAATCTTTTACACTTGTCTAATAAAACGATTCATTTTTAATGGTGAGCGAGCTTTGCGCCTTTTCCTGAATTGTAGAACATGGACACTGTCGTTGGCCTAAAGTTATATCCTAATTTGACTTTGGTGCAGGTCATGTTGTTCTTCACATTACCGTCTCTGGTAAACACACACTATATCAAATACAATCTAAGTTTATTTGTCACATGAACAGCTCACAGAAGGTGTAAACAGTACAGTGAAATGGTTACTTGCATAGTAATGAACCATAATCCCAATTTTACTACCCTTCATGAATCTGCACGTGGCTAACCAACTAGGTTCAATGTTAGCTAACTAGCTAAAATTAGGCTATAACTAGTAATGCAAATGGCTCTCAGATACAAATAATATTACTACACAGATCATAGACGTAACGTTATCTAGTGAGCCAGCCAGCTAACTTTAGCTAACTAGCTAACAGTACTCTTTGCAATGAAGCCACATTTCTGGCAAAATTTGAAACGTATAATATCTGAAAATGTAGCTAGCTAGACTGTCTGACATGTATACTGTACATGGATGAATGATTCACCCTCTCTGTCATGGATGCCATGGTTGCCCTTAGTTTGAAGAGGTAATCTGGAGACAGGTGTTTTAAACAACTGCCTTCTGTGTGTTCTCTTTTCTGCTCCCTCTGCATATTTGCAATCAAACGCCAGAATTTTCTACATTTCCTTAGCTATCATATTCTGATTCCCCCGGGCATTCCACTGATTTCAAAACTCAGTCCTTCAGAAAGCGGAGAGCACCACTGTTGCAGTTCTTTGTGATATCTTTAAAAAAAGCCACCTTAGAAAGGATTATCTACACATACGGAGCAGCTCATGTTATAGACAGACGCGTGCTACAGGGCAGACCAATCCGAACACATCTCTCGGCTTGTCCAGCCCAACCATTACCTCAGCCTGTCATGGCTAGCAGAAACATTCCTGTCTTTTTCTGCCGCAAAAATTACTAGGCTTAACAATTTTATTTGTATCTACAGATGGCATACACCTTTGTTATTAAGCCACATGAAAGTTCACATGTTCCAGAAGACATTTCTGCCCTAAAACGCATTTTCTGTAAAGTAGTGACATGCGACATATGCCTGGTTTCCTGTAACGAGTAACAAATTGTGAATAATGTAGTTGTTTCCCCAACCCATAGGATCTAGTACAGTGGGACCCAAACTTTGTATAGTCCCGTACCCCTTCAAACATTCAACCTCCAGCTGCGTACCCCCTCTAGCACCAGGGTCAGCGCACGCTGAAATGTTTTTTTGTTGTTGCCATAATTGTAAGCCTCCCACACACAAACTTTACAATACATTTATTAAACATAAGAATGAGTGTGAGTTTTTATCACAACCCGGCTCATGGGAAGTGACAAAGAGCTGTTATTGGACCAGGGCACAAATAATTATATAATAATAATCAGTCATTTTGTTCTTTATTTAGCCATCTTACATATAAAACCTTATTTGTTCATCTTGAATAATTCACCACAGGTTAATGAGGGTGTGCTTGAAAGGATGCACATAACTCTGCAATGTTGGGTTGTATTGGAGAGAGTCTCAGTCTTAAATCATTTTCCACACACAGTCTGTGCCTGTATTTAGTTGGTGAGGGCTGAGAATCCACTCTCACATAGGTACGTGGTTGCAAAGGGCATCAGTGTTTTAACAGCGTGATTTAACAGCGTGATTCACCAAGGCAAGAAACTCCAGAAATCTGGCAGTGGCTTCTGATTAATTTCAATTTTCACAGAACCGCTTGTTGCAATTTCGATGAGGCTCTCTTGTTCAGATATCGATAAATGGACTGGAGGCAGGGCATGAAAGAGATAACAAATTCAGTTGTTTGTGTCGTCCGTTTCGGGAAAGTACCTGCATAATTGCACACCCAGCTCACTCAGGTGCTTCGCTATATCACATTTGACATTGTCTGTATGCTTGAGTTCATTTGCACACAAAAAAATAATACAATGATGGAAAGACCTGTGTGTTGTCCTAATTAATGCGGACAGAAAAAAGCTCCAACTTCATAATCATAGCCTCAATTTTGTCCCGCACATTGAATATAGTTGCAGAGTCCCTGTAATCCTAGATTCAGATCATTCAGGTGAGAAAAAACATCACCTTGATAGGCCAGTCGTGTGAGCAACTCGTCATCATGCAAGCGATCAGATAAGTGAAAATTATGGTCAGTAAAGAAAACTTTAAGCTCATCTCTCAATTCAAAAAAAGGGGTCAATACTTTGCCCCTTGATAACCAGCGCACCTCTGTATGTTGTAAAAGCGTTACATAGTTGCTGCCCATATCATTGCATAATGCAGAAAATACACAAGAGTTCACGGGCCTTTCTTTAACAAAGTTAACCATTTTCACTGTAGTGTCCAAAACGTCTTTCAAGCTGTCAGGCATTCCCTTGGCAGAAAGAGTCTCTAGGTGGATGCTGCATTGTACCCAAGTGACGTCGGGAGCAACTGCTTGCACGCGCTTTACCATTCCATTATATCTCCCTGTCATGGATTTTGTGCCGTCAGTACAGATACCAACACATCTTGACCACCAAAGTCCATTTGATGTCACAAAGCTGTCCAGTACTTTAAAAATATCCTCTCATGTTGTCTTGGTTTCCAGTGGTTTGCAGAAGAGGATGTCTTCTTTAATTGACCCCCCATAAACATAATGGACATATAGCAGGAGCTGTGTCAGACCCGCCACGTCTGTTGAGTCATCCAGCTGTAACACATATAATTCACTGGCTTGTATGCAAAGCAGTTATTGTTTCTAAACATCTCCTGCCATGTCACTGATGCGTCGTGAAACAGTGGTGTTTGATGAAGGCATTGTCTGTGTAGTTTTTTGGATCTTTTCCCCCAGCATTGTCCCAGCCATATTCACTGCAGCAGGAAGAATTAAGTCCACCACAATAGTATGGGGCTTGCCTGTCCAAGCCACTCGGTAGCTCACCATATAAGACGCTTCTATCCCCTTCTAATTAATGGTATCTGTTGCTTTTATACATGTCTTACTACTCAAAGGTCTACTTCAAATTGTAATGTTTAGTTTCTAAATGTCTGTGCAAGACTAACGGTTAATGTGATTGGATGTTAATTATTTGACTAGGCTACCTGTATTTGACATTGTGTTGTTTTAATTTTATTTTTGGCAGCAAAACGAGGCTAACCAGAAGAGAAAAAAAGATCAATCAAATGTATAGGCCTTATAGAAAATATAAATGTACTTTTTGAAAATGTGATTTAAAAAAATATATATATACAGCGGGGCAAAAAAGTCAGCCACCAATTGTGCAAGTTCTCCCACTTAAAAATATGAGAGAGGCCTGTAATTTTCATCATAGGTACATTTCAACTATGACAGACAAAATTAGGGGGAAAAAAATCCAAAACATACTTTAGATAGAGGGTGAGAATGGGTGAAGGTGTGTGTGTGTGTGTGTGTGTGTGTGTGTGTGTGTGTGTTGGTGTGTGTGTGTGTGTGTGTATATGTGTGTATGTGTGTGTGTGTGTGTGTGTTTGTGCGTGCGTGTGTGCATGCATGCACTGTTCTTTCCCGGAGGAGAGCCAGTGAGTGGGGTGGCAGGTGGACAGGCTGAAGGGAGAGTGGGCTCCATCGGAGGGCCCTCATGCCTCCTCCCTCTGCCTCAGACCCCCCACTATCAGATGGCAGGCTTCTGATATCATACAGCCTCACTGGCTCTCGCTGGCCCTCATGGACACACTGACCACTGAGACATGGGCTAGGAAAGAGCTCTCTGATGTTGGCAATTACTGGTTAGAATAAGACAGACATTTATTTTGATATTTTAGCACACAGTTCTACCAAAAGTAGTAAAAGTACTGCTTATACGTGTTCCATTGAAATGTCTTTATATTGTATCCTTGACATTATAGCAACATTTTCATTATGAATAACATGACATATTATACCTTCAATAATATGTTGCAGGTCTTTGCAGGTGCTCATCCTTGCTGCAATATTAATATGGGATTAATAAGTATCCCAAGCTGACTTCAGTGCTTTATACCAAACAGTTCCTATGAGAGAGGATATCGAAATTAATTATGTTTGCCTTATGAATAATTGAACTGTGGAGAATATAATTTTGTGTTCCACAGTGTATGAGTCAGGCCATTGTGGGTGTTTAAGCAGTGTGCTGTGCTGCATGTCTGGCTGATTTCACATCAAGAGTGTGACATGAGCATTAGCAGACAAATGTGCCTCCTGTTCCAGCCCTCCCCATGACTAAATTATTACTACTGATTGTCTCCTTACATGTGTCATTCTAACAAGTCCACACTATTCCTGTAGCAGACCCACGTCCCCCCCCTGCATCATTCTACAGGGTTTAAATTGCATTATAATAACATCTGAATATGGAAATAAAAGTAGTCATTGTAAGTTAAAGTAAAACATGATTTAAGACACTCTGGGGTCAACATGCCTACTTCATTTGCAGTAGGAGAAGCACAAAAGGGTAATGAAGGATCACGGTGGAACACAGAGAGATTTAATTAGCTAAAGAGAACCATGCTGTTTGCAGCAGTATTGACAACTTTGGTACCGTTGCCATGGAGATTGAACAATCATTCAAATGGACCCAGCTGTCTTGGAGTAGACCATGATCAAAGTAAAAACCTCTCAACTCCTGTATTCCTCTGCAGGGTATACAGACATGTCACTGGTTAGGGTGCAGTGCCCAGTCCAAAGAGTACCATGTAGTTCTAACTTGGCTTAGACCAGTAAAGATCCACTAATAAAAAGGGTTGTTGTATGATGCTCTGAATCTAATGGGATAAAAGAACTTGACTAGATATGGAAACACATCTCAGTATCACTCTGAGCCTCTTGATAAAGCTTATGATGCAAAAAAAATAACACAACCCATTTGCCATCACAAGAGACTGTCATCTAAGTTTAAACTGCTGTTGATGTTTCTGTTCTCAGAGATAAAAATAGACTGTTCATCCGTGCTTCAAACTTGTAGTGGATTCAGTATAGCAGGAACAGAAACAGAGCTGACAGTTTCAATCTTTACTCCCCCCGAAAGTACATGAACATAATTCTGTGTACATGCACGCATGCTAATTAATAGATGTTATGAATAAAAACACTTTGATTATTTAAAAAAATGGTTGCCCTCCACCTCCTTGTGGGGTTGTCATTTGTATGAGGACACGTGTGGTGAATGACTAAAGCATCAGACCATCAGCACTGCCAGGAGCCTGCAGAGAGACGGCTCCAGATGCCCTCCATTGATTAAATCTCCCCCAATGTTTTATTCAGATCCTGCTGCATGCCCCATGCCCCTGCTGCCTGCCCCCTCGTCTCGCCCTCTGATTGGAATGGGTCGTGCCAACATGCGGGGCAGGGACAAGTGGAATTACGGGGGGGCTGGTCAGGGGTCAGGCCCACTGACACCCTCATTGACAGTGCTCGCACCCTGTACCCCTTCACCGGGACCCTCCTGCCCTGTCATTTACTTTGACTGGCTCCTCTGGCACCATTGCAGCACCATGTCTTCTCTTTTTCACATTGTCTCCCTTACCTCTACTGTAGTGTCCTGTGGTTCAGTTAAAGGCATTGTCTCCCTTACCTCTACTGTAGTGTCCTGTGGTTCAGTTAAAGGCATTGTCTCCCTTACCTCTACTGTAGTGTCCTGTGGTTCAGTTAAAGGTCTATGAATTTATGTGGAAAGTGCTTATTCTTTCCCCATATCGTGCACAGTCAACATCGTCGTTGCCAATCTCGTCATCATCATGTCCCTCACATGAGACAGATTGCACAGCAGACACATGATTGTTGACGCTGTTGGGTTTCCTCATGCTTTATCGATCATGTGCCTACTGCCTGCCCGATAGCAGACCGTCATCACACAGTGTTGTATCTATTGTCCCTAAGCTGCCACTGATCGCACTGTGTCAGCATCTGGTTCCCAGCCCAGCCTCCTCCTCCTCCCAGAGGGACCGGGCCCCCCTGAAGGAACCATCTGTATGTTGGACAAGGCCATTCATCAAGCTCCCTGTAGCGCTCTATATGGGCCTTTTCTGCAGACAACCTGTGGCAGCAGGGAACAGCTACATGTGTGCTTGTGGCGTATTGAGAACCCTTAGAGCCTCTGGCGTCTGGACTATGGGAAATCACTGAGACCCACCATCCCCTGGGTTGAGCCGAGCAGTACCCCTGCTAGTTCACCCATCCTCCTCCGCGCTAGCTCAGAGGAACTTGGCTAGATGTCTAATGGTCCAGATAGCAGCTCAGACGGAGAAAACAAAAAGCAATTAGCGCGTGACGGAGAGGGCAGTTGAGTCCTCCAGGTAACCCATGGTCTTGACGTCTGTCTGAGGGAAATAGTCAGTTTACTCCCCGTTCAGACTTCAATGTGCTTAGTACTGCACATCACTGTCTGACCTGACCATCTGTCTTCATTCCAAAGTGTTTATGTTACAGTTCTGCGGAGTGTGATCCAACAGAGAAACACTTCATTATATTGTGTTGGAGAAGAAGACATGTTCAGGAATCAAACAGCTTCAAGCGGGCAGGAATACACAACCAATGGCTAACTGTTAACACCTCCCTTGCTTTAAAGCAGAAACAGGAGACCTCTCGCCTTCAAGAGCCCTCACTGAGTTTACTGGGCTTACTGTCTTCATGCTTTACAATAAGTCCTGTGATATTTGATTTAGCTGAAGGAGTGTGTTTATCCTGTCATTGGTGTGAGTTATCCGGCTGCAGCATCCTCATCCTGGTCAAATCCTGTCTCAGACAAGTGTCTGCACGGCCGGGGCTCAAACCCTGTCAATAATGCATTTATGTGTTATACGAGAGAGAGAGAGAGAGAGAGCACTGAGAATCCACATGTGTGGCGCCTAATTCAATCAGCTTTAGCTGAATGGAGCGTGCTGACCGCGCCCCCTGGGGGCAGTGGGGTTTGGAGATGGGAGAAAACACTGCAGGAGAGATGGCAGGTTGGCAGGTGAAAAACGTCATATCCCACTGCTCTGGCCAGAGGAAGCTGCTTGCATTACTCAACTGACTTGGCCACTCACACACTAGCTATAGCATCATATCTAAGCTGGCGGAGTGAAGCCAGGCATTCACACACAAGATGTATTCTTTTACCGTGTCCATATTTGTCAACATTAAATCACATTCTTTATGGGATTGTGCTCAACCCCTCTCACAACAGCCCAATATAATACCCAGGCAGGCAGCTGCGTTTCGGCCTCTCAAACCGCCACACAACAACATCTCTAAATTGTTCTCCTCCCTCCTGTTGATGATGTGATTTGTGGTGATGGTCTTGCACTGCAACTGTGTAAGTGTTGCATCATGCACACACATGGTCTCTGAGAAGCACAGAGGTCCAAGGTTTATACACTGGGATGGGGCAAGGAAAACCATGCATAGCCTCAGGACATCACATATAGAAAGGTATCATACCAAATTACATTTTCTGATCAATGCGCAACAGTAGAATATTTCAGTCTGTATTGGAATTCACGCTAAATAGCACTTGGAGTCGCATCCCTGTTGATACATATTAGCATGGCATGGCTCTGGAAGGAGAGGAGGGTAAGACTCAGTATGAGGCTCACGACAATCCCCTATTGACCTGAGAGGGTGGGCACCGAACACCTGTCAAATCACCTCCTGACTGAGTTGCCATTACATGTCATTAGTGTGAAGAGAGTTATCCACACTCTATGGCTGTAGATGGACTGACTCAGAGGAGACGCAGACTCAAGGTCAACTTTGACTTTCTCAGTCAGTCTGTTACTTGCTCTGTGTGTCTAAGAGTGCACCAGTGTTCTTGCCCGCCAGACTGATTTTATCTCATTTTCTCCTTTTCTATCTTGATCTTGTGTGATGTTCAACATTAGATGTAGCCTAGCTAGGTAGACGATTTAGTGAGTTGGAGTGAGTGATACTTTGAAATACACTATATATACAAAAGTATGTAGACACCCCTTCAAATTAGTGGATTCGGCTATTTCAGCCACACCCGTTGCTGACGTGTAAAAATCGAGCACACAGCCATGCAATCTTCATAGACAAACATTGGCAGTAGAATGGCATTACTGAAGAGCTCAGTGACTTTCAACGTGGCACCGTCATAGGATGCCACCTTTCTAACAAGTCATTTCGTAAAAATGTTGCCCTGCTAGAACTGCTGTTATTGTAAAGTGGAAACGTCTAGGAGCAACAACGGCTCAGCCCCAAATGGTAGGCCACACAAGCTCACAGAACGGGATCGGCGAGTGCTGAAGCACGTAACGTGTAAAAATCGTCTGTCCTCGGTTGCAACACTTACTACCAAGATCCAAACTGCCTCTGGAAGCAACGTCAGCACAAGAACTGTTAGACGGGAGCTTCATGAAATGGGTTTCAATGGCCAAGCAGCTGCACACAAGCCTAAGATCACCATGCGCAATGCCAAGTCTCAGCTGGAGTGGTGTAAAGCTTGCCGTCATTGGACTCTGGAGCAGTGGAAACGCGTTTTCTAGAGTGATGAGTAATGCTATCACCATCTGGCAGTACGACAGATACATCTGGGTTTGACGGATGCCAGGAAAACACTACCTGTCCGAATGCATAGTGCCAACTGTAAAGTTTGGCGGAGGAGGAAAAATGGTCTGGGCTGTTTTTCATGGTTCGTGCTTGGCCCCTTAGTTCCAGTGAAGGGGAATCTTAATTCTACAGCATACAAAAACATTCTAGACAATTATGTGCTTCCAACTTTGTGGATACAGTTTTGGGAAGGCCTTTTCCTGTTTCAGCATAACAATGCCCCCATGCACAAAGTGAAGTCCATACAAAAATGGTTTGTTGAGATCGGTGTGGCAGAACTTGACTGGCCTGCACAGAGCCCTGACCTCAATCCCACCGAACACCTTTGGGATGAATTGGAACGTCGACTACGAGCCAGGCCTAATCACCCAACATCAGTGCCCAACCTCATGAATGCTCTTGTGGCTGAATGGAAGCAAGTCCCCACAGCAATGTTCCAACATTTAGTGGAAAGCCTTCCTAAAAGAGTGGAGGCTATTATAGCAGAAAAGAGGGGACCAACTCCATGTTAATGCCCATGATTTTGGAATGAGATGTTTGACCAGCAGTGTAGTGTAAGTTTATTTGGATTTGCAGCACCTCGCTCAGTTTTCAAGATCTTTCAGTTGTTGTTTCATTCTATTCTCAGAAGACAGAATCTCTCTCTCTCTCTCTCTCTCTCTCTCTCTCTCTCTCTCTCCCTCTCTCTCTCTATCTCTCTCTCTCTTTCTCTCTCAGTGAATGACAGCTGGACGCACAGTGATTTGGAAGGCTTAACTTAATTCATTGATCATAGCTCGATGGCTTATTTTCATGTCATTAACATGCAGAAGTAGCAGAGAGGAGTGTGGGCCTTTGAGTGAAGCTGCTGGATGGGGAGAAGGGTGGGTGAAGTGGTGGAGGGTAGGGGATTGTCTATAATGGCGGAAATTCAATTTCTGTAAATAAACAAGAGTGCAGAGGCAACCACTGCAACAGATTGACCACATGTAGCGTTGGGTTTTAATCTATTCCTTCTCCCACATCAAACACAGGCTGTGAAATTAAACGCAGCACCCGCTGAGGTGATTGCTCTGGTTGTTTGGAGGGATGCACAAGTGCGTACACACACAGCAATTCAATTAGTGCATTTAATCATCTTCTCTACTTCTCTACTCTGATGTGGTGTGAGATCACCATAGAGGGATATAGGCTGCACTTCACAAAGAGATGTTATGTGTTCATTAGGAGCTTTCTCTCCAATCCCTGCTCAATCAGGAACTTCATGAACTTCTTCTACATACTGTAGGAAAGCATGACTCCGATTTTTCACTTTAAAATATATGCCAAACAGAAAACATACAATGTATTTCAAAGTTTAACAAACCATATAACTCTATGCACAAAGACTACTTTTAACAATTTACACATTTACTTTTACTTCGTTTTTTCGCAGAATATCTGTAAAATCGCCCTCCGTCATTCTGTGACTACGTTTTCCAAAAACTCAAAGATTCAAAGATGTCTGCAGAAAGAATTGGGTGCCAGCTATGACATGACACCTTGACTTAAAATAAATTGAACAGGAAGTGAAGTGGATTTACACCTGGTAGCAGAAAGACATGGGTCCCTGATCTGTACTATATAGAAATGTATAATTATGGATATGAATTTCATTCTGTTCATGGCAAAATACTGTAGCCTGAACAGGTACACAAAGATAGAAATATACACTATCCTCCTTTGCATATTTGGGTATTATTCTACACACTGGCTATAATTTTAATGAGCTCTGCCCCCAAACAAGAACAAATTTGGTTGGTCGAGACCGGAACAAATTTGAACCAAGCATAGACTTCTATCTTTCACAAGTTTGGACATCAAAGTAAAGCACACTCTAGTGTACTTTATAGACTCGGTGGTTTGAGCCCTGAATACTGATTGGCTGACAGCCATGGTATATCAGACCGTATACATTTATTTTTACTGTTCTAATTAGGCTGGTAACAGCAATAAGCAATAAGGCACCTCTGGGCTTTGTGGTATATGGTGTTGCGTCGTGCCAAGAACAGCCCTTACCCGTGGTATATTGGCCATATACCAAACCCCTTCGGGTGTTATTGCTTAAGTACAATACAATACAGTACAGCACAGTACAACACAAAAGAGTAGAGTAGAGTTCAGTACAGTACAGTAGAGTTCAGTACAGTAAAATAAAATACAATACATTATACTGTACTCAACTCTAGTGTGCTCTACTCTACCGTACATTACATTACAGCAGGAGATCCCAAACTTTTTCACTTAGACCCCCTTTCAGTATTGGGGAACATGCCTCGACTCCCCTAAGCGTGTGCACATGCTACGCCTATTTCTATGTGCACAAGCACTGTTCATGACACAAACTGTTCACACCCCTCTTGTTGGTGGAGAGAACATTTTGCAGGTTTAAAGCAAATGTTCTTGCAATTCTATACATTTTGCCTTGTCTAATGTGTATTCATGTGACATTTGAGTGACTCAAACATTACAACACAATCTATGGACTAAAAAACCTAGCTAAAAAATGTTAGTTGACGTGGGCTAGTTGTGATAAGTGATAAATAGCTCTCTTAGGTATGCAATGACTGTCACGACGAGGTAAACTGATGATGCACTTCCCAATTTTGAAATGACACCTTGTGCATTCTACTATTACACATTTCAGGAGTAAGTTGAAAGTCGGGCTGAGTTTCTTTCAGAGTTCAGGTTGAGTTCAGTACAGTAAATTACAGTACAGTACTTTACTTTACTATACTGTGCTCTACTACTGTACTCTACTGTGATCAACTGTACAGTGCTGTGCTGTCCAAACTTGTAAAACATCCACGTCTATGATTGGTTCAGATATGGTCTAGTCTGGACCAAATCTGAGCCAATCATGGACGTCTATGTTTGAGCCAAATCAAGACCGATCCAGAACTAAAATCCTAAAATGACGTCTGTGGACGTTAAAATCAAGGCCAGAGCAGACTGACCAAATTTCAACTACTTTTCCACATTCATGGACGTAGGGTGTTGGTCAGTGCTCATTGGTAAGGATGCCAGCTACCTGGTAAATGGAAAGAGAGGGCGCTCATGGGTAGGTGTCAGTAAGAGCTGGGAGAGGTGATACTAACTGGAGAGAGAGAAGAGAAAGAAGACAGTAAGAGGTAGAGAGGTAGAGAGAGAGAGAGAAGAGAGTAAGAGGTAGAGAGAGAGAGAGGGAGAAGAGAAAGAAGAGAGTAAGAGGTAGAGAGGTAGAGAGAGAGAGAGAAGAGAGTAAGAGGTAGAGAGAGAGAGAAAGGGAGAAGAGAAAGAAGAGAGTAAGAGGTAGAGAGAGAGAGAGAGAGAGAGAGAGAGAGAGAGAGCGACAGAGAGAGAGAGAGGGGGGGGGGATGTCCAGACTGTTTTTACTCTTGCTTTGATCAACAGATGACAGAAAGAGAAAGAAAACAGTTAAGAGCTGAACATAACAGTATGAGAGTGGAAGGGAGGACATAGCAGGTGATCAAACTGTTTGTTTTTAAGAAGGAAAATGGTTGAAAAATGTGTATTTGCCTTAAAGGAAAAATCCACTCAAAAACTGTTTTGGGGAATTTCTGTCATTAGTCCACAGTTTATATAGTCCCAAAATGCGTTGCATTTTAGCAGCCAAGTTTTCAAGATATGGGACTTTCAAAAAACGCGTCACTTGCCACTAGTGCTGAGTGATTAGTGCTTTTTGAGATTGGTTCGGTTTCAGTTATTAAAAAAGAATCACGCTTTTTGATTTTGGTTTCGCTAATTATTTTTAAACATTTAATGCATGATGAAATAAGTACGTTACAATTATTTTAGAGCTTTTAATGAAAATTCCAAAGCCCAAAATAATGAACCTTCAATTGCCAAAACATTGAAAACATTCCATTGTCTCTGTCAGGTCCACATTGGGTAGACATCAATAGAAACATAGGAAATTACTATCAAATAATACAATATTTCAGTTGTGTATATTACTTAGCTTTTATTTGATGACTTTATTATTTTTAATTCCTTAAAGTCGTCATCTCATCTCAGCTCAGGTATTAGCAGCCAGCCAGACAACCATCTAACACTATCTCTGTGCTCCCCATACTGTAGTCTTTAAGTCAGCCTATTTAGCTAGGCTAGTAACTTGCTCGTACCTGCCTATGTATGCTGCAGAGCTGTCTGACAAAATAAGTGTACAAGTTTTTCAAGGTACATAAGTCATATTGTACTTTCAAGACTGCTTATTACAAACTACAACAACTATCAATCCGGTAGTCTCTATCCCTGTTGTCTTTGGGTTGTGTACATTTCTCTCTCATGGGTCTATGTAGGCTATCCATCTGTCTGAGCTGGGAAGAATAGGCTCAATGGATTATGGTCAACTAGTTCAGCACAGAAATGACCACATTTCTGCACTGAACTAGTTGAATATTTGCCTAATGCAAACTACAACTTGCTTCAGCCCAGCGTCCCACATAGTTCTTGACCTAGTCGGCTCATTTGAGTGGTAAGGCTGAAGCAACTGACTGCAGATGAAAGTCGGGGGAGGTGCATCTGCTACAGGCAAAAGTTGGACACTGATGTGGTTTTCCAACAGCAAGGCTCAGTGCTTGCAACGTGGCAGTTTTCCCATTGTATATAAAAGTGTTTCTTTGTAATGTCGAACATTACAACCCCATATTCACAACTGTAAATATATGTGTAGTCGTTTACCTCAGTTACCTTAGCTTTCCTGTTCCCAAGAAAGCTAAGGTAACTGAGCTAAACGACTACCGCCCCGTAGCACTCACTTCCGTCATCATGAAGTGCTTTGAGAGACTAGTCAAAGACCATATCACCTCCACCCTACCTGACACCCTAGACCCACTCCAATTTGCTTACCGCCCAAATAGGTCCACAGACGATGCAATCTCAACCACACTGCACACTGCCCTAACCCATCTGGACAAGAGGAATACCTATGTGAGAATGCTGTTCATTGACTACAGCTCGGCATTTAACACCATAGTGCCCTCCAAGCTCGTCATCAAGCTCGAGACCCTGGGTCTCGACCCCGCCCTGTGCAACTGGGTACTGGACTTCCTGACGGGCCGCCCCCAGGTGGTGAGGGTAGGCAACAACATCTCCACCCCGCTGATCCTCAACACTGGGGCCCCACAAGGGTGCATTCTGAGCCCTCTCCTGTACTCCCTGTTCACCCACGACTGCGTGGCCACGCACGCCTCCAACTCAATCATCAAGTTTGCGGACGACACAACAGTGGTAGGCTTGATTACCAACAACGACGAGACGGCCTACAGGGAGGAGGTGAGGGCCCTCGGAGTGTGGTGTCAGGTAAATAACCTCACACTCAACGTCAACAAAACTAAGGAGATGATTGTGGACTTCAGGAAACAGCAGAGGGAACACCCCCCTATCCACATCGATGGAACAGTAGTGGAGAGGGTAGTAAGTTTTAAGTTCCTCGGCGTACACATCACAGACAAACTGAATTGGTCCACCCACACAGACAGCATCGTGAAGAAGGCGCAGCAGCGCCTCTTCAACCTCAGGAGGCTGAAGAAATTCGGCGTGTCACCAAAAGCACTCACAAACTTCTACAGATGCACAATCGAGAGCATCCTGTCGGGCTGTATCACCGCCTGGTACGGCAACTGCTCCGCCCACAACCGTAAGGCTCTCCAGAGGGTAGTGAGGTCTGCACAACGCATCACCGGGGGCAAACTACCTGCCCTCCAGGACACCTACACCACCCGATGTCACAGGAAGGCCATAAAGATCATCAAGGACAACAACCACCCGAGCCACTGCCTGTTCACCCCGCTATCATCCAGAAGGCGAGGTCAGTACAGGTGCATCAAAGCTGGGACCGAGAGACTGAAAACAGCTTCTATCTCAAGGCCATCAGACTGTTAAACAGCCACCACTAACATTGAGTGGCTGCTGCCAACACACTGACTCAACTCCAGCCACTTTAATAATGGGAATTGATGGGAAATGATGTAAAATATATCACTAGCCACTTTAAACAATGCTACCTAATATAATGTTTACATACCCTACATTATTCATCTCATAGGTATATGTATATACTGTACTCTATATCATCTACTGCATCCTTATGTAATACATGTATCACTAGCCACTTTAACTATGCCACTTTGTTTACATACTCATCTCATATGTATATACTGCACTCAATACCATCTACTGTATCTTGCCTATGCCGCTCTGTACCATCACTCATTCATATATCTTTATGTACATATTCTTTATCCCCTTACACTTGTGTCTATAAGGTAGTAGTTTTGGAATTGTTAGCTAGATTACTTGTTGGTTATTACTGCATTGTCGGAACTAGAAGCACAAGCATTTCGCTACACTCGCATTAACATCTGCTAACCATGTGTATGTGACAAATAAAAATTGATTTGATTTGATTTGATTTACATTGTACTATCAATTGGGGAGAGAGAGCCTCAAATATCACATGAATTTGTAGATATCCACTGTATACTGTACATATGAATCGTGGCAAAGGTGCTTCTTAATGCAGTCACATCTTTGGTCCTATTTGCATGGGTCAAACAAAAACATTCCAATGATTGGTTGACAAATAGTGCCTCCCACAATGCAGGTGATGGCTGCAAGTTGCAGCTGGTGAGGAGCAACTGAAGGAAATGTAAGTCGACTGCAGTCGAAACCTCATGACCTTTGATCACATGGTTGTTGTAAAGTTCATGCTGTCGACATGTAGGTGCAACTCTGACAATGTTTATGTCCATAATGCAACACCCTTTGAAAGGTGGTGGCCAACGATGGTCACCGACTTCACAAAAGTGATGCGCTCGAACATGCCCAATTTCTCTCATGAATGATTTGATTTCTCTCTAGAGAAATGGCATGTTGAGCTCACAAAAAAACTGATGGAATGGAAGTAATTGAAGCCCCCAAAAAATGGTTCATCGCTCAGCAGTACTTGATACATCATCATATGATGCAAAATATATTATGCAAAACAATTTGCTTTATGAAAGTCCTATATCTTGAAAACTTGATTGCTGACATTTATAACATTTTGGGAATATATCAATAGTGGACTAATGAAACAAATACCAACACATAGTTGTTTTAGAGTGGATCTTTCCTTTAATAAAACAATACAATACACAGCAAATTGGACTTGCTCCTATGAACTTCACATGTTGGTGCTCATGGGTCCTTTAACATGGAAATTACTTGGTGTCATGGGTTGTTTACATGGAATTTACTTAGTGCTCTTGGGTCCTTTACATGGAAATGCCCGATAAGAAAATTGTAAGAAAATGCATGAAAAATTGAGCTATAGAAACAGGACTCTGTGGTCCCCAAATCCACTACGAACCCTCCATACTGGTACCCCCCCCGCCCCCCTCCATCTTGAACTGGATTCAATATGAAATATTATGTCAGTGTTTCTGAGGAAGGCAAGTGGGCTATTGAAATATCAGAAGGATTAAGTTAGAGCAGGTAGGAGCGGGGAGTGCCAGGCGGCAGCAGCCTGCTTTACTGGAGTAGATACTCCTCCATAATAGAAATGTCAAAATGGGAGGGAGGAGGGGAAGCTGGGAGGAAGAGAAGATTAAGGATGGGAGGAGAGGATGAGGGGAGGAAGGGAAGATCGGAGGAAGGGAGGAGGAGGCAGGGGGCTGCATTTCTCTTCCTCTTTGCGGGGTTTAAAATCACAGCTGGCATGCAATTCATCATCATCTCTGCTCTCAGAAAATTGCCCATAAGACTGCATTAGCCTCTGGTCCTTTCCATCTGAATATTTATACAAGTTGAGCATGACAGTGAATTGGAGAGGCCCAAACCCCTGTTATTTCAGCCGAATTTCACAAATACAAAGATCCGTGGAGAAAGGCAGTGAGATTGTGCCTTGATGCTTTTTAAAAACATAAGGAGCTCTTAAGTCAATGCTTGGTATGTTGCTGGAGGTATTCAGACTAGACTCAATGTGATGTCCAACATGGGAGCTGCTTGGTATGTTGCTGGAGGTATTCAGACTAGACTCAATGTGATGTCCAACATGGGAGCTGCTTGGTATGTTGCTGGAGGTATTCAGACTAGACTCAATGTGATGTCCAACATGGGAGCTGCTTGGTATGGTTGCTGAAGGTATTCAGACGAGACTCAATGTGATGTCCAACATGGGAGCTGCTTGGTATGTTGCTGGAGGTATTCAGACTAGACTCAATGTGATGTCCAACATGGGAGCTGCTTGGTATGGTTGCTGGAGGTATTCAGACTAGACTCAATGTGATGTCCAACATGGGAGCTTGTCAAATATGAAGATTTTTTTTATTTTTACATATATCGTATGAGAGTGAAGATTAAGCATTTATGAGGCAAAGGATGCACACATTTTTCAAAATACTGCTGCTGCTACAATAGAACAGTTTATAATTCTGACTTGGCATGTTTTATATTATTCATGCAGTAAATCAGGTTATAAGTGGGTTACCTATGTCTACACTAAAAGTACGTAAATCAAAGACTCTTGCTGTCTGGTATCCATGTCACAAGATCCATGTCAATTAGCTGACATAATGTAGTATATTACTGGTTTAACTGACAGCCACGTTGAATAAGTGCTTTACTCGTTTTGAGACCAGAGGAGTGGGTGTTGTTTCAAAGCCCTTTTCTTTGCTCCTTTTATATTGTTTTATCTCTCCCTGAGCGATCATTTTGTCAGTATTAGTAATGCCAGTAAATCCTATAGTGGCAGGGATTCGTTTGGGAGAAGTGGAGCAACATTAATTAAAACTCTCTCTCTCTCTCTCTCTCTCTCTCTCTCTCTCTCTCTCTCTCTCTCTCTCTCTCTCTCTCTCTCTCTCTCTCTGATTGTAGTTTTAAACCACTTACAACAATTTTATGATCTGATATAGAATGGAGAACTGTGTGCTATCTGAAGGGATGATAGGCTGGGGGTGAAAATTAATAATGGGGATAGTTTGGAAAAAATAAAACTATCTTATCACTATGGAGCTGTGGGGACAATGGGGATTATGGCAATGAGTACTGTTACCCTTGAACTATAAAATTAAGCTCCTGAAATCTGAATTCTATCACTGAACATTTTCTCCAGAATGTTGATTTAAAGTGGATTATTTAAAAAATATGTTATGTTCTGACTTCTGAGGGAATACCAGCTTATAATGTTAAAATAATTACCATGTTCAACTTGTTTAGTTTCGACAAGTTCATTCTGTTCTCAGACATCTGCCTGGTTTACAAGATAACTCAAAGTTTTCTCGACTGAGACAAAAAAATGATAAAGTCCAATCAGTCATGCACTCATTGATTTCAACTTAAAAGGCTAAACTGACTTTCAATGCAGCAGAAGACACACTAGTACATACACAGGTATCATTGCAATACGTGAAATAACTGGGCTATGTACAATATATATATATATTTTTATAGGTATATTACATGTTTTGTCCAATAGCAATGTGTTTCTATGGGCAATGTTTTTTTTAAATGTATGACGTACAGTATTTATGTGTTTCTGTTTTTGTTTATAATGTTTCCATGTCTAGATGTTCACCTATGTCTAGATGTATATAATGTTTCCATGTCTAGATGTTTATAATGTTTCCATGTCTAGATGTATATAATGTTTCCATGTCTAGATGTTCACCAATGTCTAGATGTTTATAATGTTTCCATGTCTAGATGTTTATAATGTTTCCATGTCTAGATGTTTATAATGTTTCCATGTCTAGATGTATATAATGTTTCCATGTCTAGATGTTCACCTATGTCTAGATGTTTATAATGTTCCATGTCTAGATGTTTATAATGTTTCCATGTCTAGATGTTCACCTATGTCTAGATGTATATAATGTTTCCATGTCTAGATGTATATAATGTTTCCATGTCTAGATGTTCACCTATGTCTAGATGTTTATAATGTTTCCATGTCTAGATGTTCACCTATGTCTAGATGTTTATAATGTTTCCATGTCTAGATGTTCACCTATGTCTAGATGTATATAATTGTTACGGATACAGTTATGTGTGTGTGTATCCTGTGTGTGTGTTTCTTTTCTCTCCTTCTCCCCTCACAGGTGAAAATCATCACTCCCCAATCAGTCAACAATCAATCATCAATCAGAAGACACACCTCCTCCTATTTCCTACCCTATCACAGTTCCTTCCCCATGGTTTAAAAATGCCATCATTTGTTTGCTCTGGAGCAATCTCTAGCTCAATCTCTAGCTCAATCTCTCTGTAAATGCCATGTCTGTAGGTCTCTGTGTTTCACTCTCGCTTTGTGTCTTAACCTATCTTTTGTTTAAAGCACCTCCATAGCACTTTGTCATCACCTGTGAGTATTGTTTTTGGTTATGGTGTTTGTTTGTTGCTGGTGGGAAAAGGGGGAAACCAAGACAAGTCGCCCATGGGCATACACTACCCGTAGGTGAACTTTGTTAAATACACTAGTTAGAACTGGGCGGACCACCCACTGTATTTTTGGTTAGTTAGTTAGCTGTTGTTAAAGTAGGCTAGTCTAGCTTAGGGGTGTTTTTGAATACTTATAGTTTCTTTCCTTGGGTCCAGCTCAGCCCCTTTTCCTGCTCCCCCCATTACCGTGTGTTTATAAATAAACCTAGAGTTTGGCGGTAGATTTCTGTTGTCGTGGTTATTTCGTGCACACTTTTACTTTGTCACAATAATAATTTGCATGAGTTATGTTACGGGTCTCATTACCATCCCCCCTAGACTGTCGGGCCAAAAGGGATTCGTAACAATAATGTTTCCATGTCTAATGTTCACCTATGTCTAGATGTTTATAATGTTTCCATGTCTAGATGCATATAATGTTCCATGTCTAGATGTTTATAATGTTTCCATGTCTAGATGTTTATAATGTTTCCATGTCTAGATGTTCACCTATGTCTAGATGTATATAATGTTTCCATGTCTAGATGTTCACCTATGTCTAAATGTATATAATGTTTCCATGTCTAGATGTTCACCTATGTCTAGATGTATATAATGTTTCCATGTCTAGATGTTCACCTATGTCTAGATCTTTATAATGTTTCCATGTCTAGATGTTCACCTATGTCTAGATGTATATAATGTTTCCATGTCTAGATGTTCACCTATGTCTAGATGTATATAATGTTTCCATGTCTAGATGTATATAATGTTTCCATGTCTAGATGTTCACCTATGTCTAGATGTTTATAATGTTTCCATGTCTAGATGTTCACCTATGTCTAGATGTTTATAATGTTTCCATGTCTAGATGTTCACCTATGTCTAGATGTTTATAATGTTTCCATGTCTAGATGTATATAATGTTTCCATGTCTAGATGTTTATAATGTTTCCATGTCTAGATGTTTATAATGTTTCCATGTCTAGATGTTTATAATGTTTCCATGTCTAGATGTTCACCTATGTCTAGATGTATATAATGTTTCCATGTCTAGATGTATATAATGTTTCCATGTCTAGATGTTTATAATGTTTCCATGTCTAGATGTTCACCTATGTCTAGATGTATATAATGTTTCCATGTCTAGATGTATATAATGTTTCCATGTCTAGATGTATATAATGTTTCCATGTCTAGATGTTTATAATGTTTCCATGTCTAGATGTATATAATGTTTCCATGTCTAGATGTTTATAATGTTTCCATGTCTAGATGTTCACCTATATCTAGATGTATATAATGTTTCCATGTCTAGATGTTCACCTATATCTAGATGTATATAATGTTTCCATGTCTAGATGTTCACCTATATCTAGATGTATATAATGTTTCCATGTCTAGATGTTCACCTATGTCTAGATGTTTTAGGGACTACAGATGGAAATGATGTATACGCTAAATCTGGTGTGACCTTTTTTTCTCAGTCTCTCAGACTTTTTCTTGTGCATTTTCCCTACCAAATAAACACAAATAATACAAATAATGAATCAAACTTTAATATAAAATGAGTGTCTTGGGTTTAGTTCTGATTTGAAGGTGAATGGTAATGGTGCAGTCTGAAATCTCATGCTGTTGCCCAACCCTGAGCTTTAGTGAAAATGGTGGTTATTACTCTGCTTAAGGCTGAAGTATTTTTATAGAATGCAAATGCAGTAAAGAGGGACACTTGGGGGTGTATGGTATGCCTATACTTCAAAGCAGAATATTATACAATGCAGTAGCTATTGACCTTTACATACTGTACAATCCACATTCAAAGTCATTTGACCCGATAAAGGTCAACACTTGAATGAATAAGCATGGCAAATTACTTTACACCCCACTCCTCATTTGACCTATTGGTTCAGGCCAAACCACACAAAGTAAATACCTCACATGACATCTGTGGTTACTCTTTCTGGCCAGCATCTCAAACAACAAGGCCTCAGAATGAAAGTCCCTCTGTTGGAAACAGAAACCTCCAGGTAGACTGGCAACCTGTTTACTTAATGATCTGTTTATCATGTACATCATAAGCCTTTGCCTCAAGTCAATGTCAGACTTTCAAAGCACAGAACATGCTTTTCATATGTTCTAATGACTTGACCTGTTCTGCTGCTTCCAACTGAACCCACCAACCAACCATTATTTTTATACTTTGGAGTCGGAATCATTGGTGAACAGCAGTAGACATTCGCATTTGTTTGACATTTTTTAATCGACATTGTGATGAACAAAGGTTTTCTGAAAACTGACAGTGTAGAATTGACATGTGCTGTCTTTTTGTTGGAGGTGATTTCTAATTTCACTAGTTACAGACCTTTGATCTGTAGTTGACATTTAACCCTATCAGTTCCGAGACCCTAGCAAAAATCGTCTTTTCATTTATCTGCATGTCCAGCCCTTATATTTAGGCTCACAATGAAATGTTTTAGCTTTTTCTTTTCAGGACAACCAGAGTTACAAGTAGAACACAAAACAAGTTGAAAAACAGTTGCATTCATGAATTTTAATGACCACATCAGCGGAAGCAAAAACCTTTATATGAAAACTGTCAATACAATTTGTTTTTGCTCAGTGGAGGCTTCATGCCATGAATCACCACTGGAGGCTTCTTGCCATGGATCAGCACTGGAGGCTTCTTGCCATGGATCGTCACTGGAGGGAGGAGACGTATGGGCAGTCTGGTATGTGGAGCTGCCACAGGGCTCACCAGGCTGGGGAGACATACAATAGGATTAGTTCTGGGCGCATGCACAGGACTCACCAGCCTGGAGAGACATACAGGAGGCCCTGTCCTTGGCAGAGGCACCGGATACACTGGGCTGTGGAGGCGCACTGGAGGTCTCGAGCTAAGAGCCTGCACAACCCATCCTGGCTGGATGGTGACTTTGGCCCGGCACGTGCGGGGAGCAGGCACAGGATGCACTGGGCTGTGCAGATGCACTGGAGACAGTGCGCAGAGCCGGCGCAGGATATCCTGGGCCGTAGAGACTTACTGGAGGTCTGGAGAGCAGGGCTGGCACCATCCGTCCTGGCTGGATGCTCACCCTAGCCCGGCAGATGCGGGGAGCTGGGATGTAGGGCACCGGGCTAAGAACGCGTACTGGAGACACCGTGCGCTCCACCGCATAACACGGTGCCTGACCAGTACGGTCCCGGGCCCCTTCATGATCCACCCTTGTCTCACAAATACTGCTCTAGCTCAGCCCCCGTTAATCACACAGACTAATGGTACCAACGAATGCAGAAGAAATAGACTAATCCAATGGTACAACCCAGAAGTCCGTAGCTTAAACACACAGTGTTTAAAAAGGTTTAACAGTCCCACATTAAATCATGCCGGCGTGACTGTGGGACTCATTGGGCTCAGTGAGACTGAAGTTGCTGCTTTGTTTAAAATCAAGTCAAATTATTCAAACATCACAATGTGTCAAATGTATTTCTCAAAGCCAGCTGTAGATGGCAGTTTAAGCTGATAGTGTATTGAGTGGAAGACCCAACGCTTTTGTGGTAATTAGTAATGAAAGGAGGCAGACGTACTCACATTCAGTACTGCAATTTCTGACCGTTTTTGTCAAGAAAAGAGTAAAGATAATTGTTGGTAAACAGTTGCGAATGAATTATTGATCACACCGACATTCTAAGGGACTATCTGAAAATGTTTCTTTAAAGACAAGTGTGTTTTTGTTTGTATTGTCTGACTCATTCTGTCTGTCTGTTGACATTGAACACTCCTCTGTCTCTACAGACTGGTGTAATAGCGGGCAAGCTGCACCTCAGACAAGGGAAGGCACACCTTAAAGTTAGCACAATATATTCTACTCATATAACCCTGCACTGAGAAGTGAACTTCTCTATACTAGTTCTAATATCGGAGTCCTAATGTCCCACACTGCAGTCCATGATGTCACTGCTGTCCTTGAGTTGTGCCTTGAGTGGCTGAGATATGCCAGAGATCACAGCATAAATCTGTTGGATGGGTCCATCACCTAGTCCCCCCATGCCACCCACCCCGCTCCTCACCTATCAGGAGTAATGGAAGCATTAATGTGAGCTATGGACAGCTCCTTCTATTGCATCATCTCTGCTGTTACATTTACTGCCAGCTCAGTGTGACACCACCAGAGACATCTTCATTTGAATCAGTTGATATTTGGCAGAATCCCACTGCAAACAGCAATTGACTTTCAATACTTTGAACTCACTTTTCTGCTTCTGTTGTGAAATCACCCCCTCGATCCCAAATGTGCTTTAAATTTGCCTTCTGTTTTCTCCACTGACTCAAGCTCTTTCATCTCACTGGCTGCCTATGAAGGCTTACCAATGACTGTTCAAGTTTAGATCCTCCCCGAGAAACAAACATAGCCTTCCCGTGATTCCCACAGACTTCACATGGGAGCCAGACCAGCAAGAGGGCAGCCATGCTGAGCTGCACATAACAGTCTGCCCCTGCTACCACCACCCCACCCACATTAAAAAATACTTAAATGTAGGGTACTAGGGGGTAACTAGCCCCTCCTAAGAACAATGTCTAATTTCTGACACAAAAAAAAGCTATGTTTTGGAAAAAAATATTATGTGGATAAAGGTCATGCTTATGTGAATATACTATAAAGAGAAGCATGTCTACAGTTTACACTTTTTTGTTATTCATGAAATGTTGTTTTTAGAAAAGGGGCATAGGCATAGGCTGTTCAAATCCATTTAATCAGCTCTATTTATACATTCTTTAGTAAGTAATAGTTAAAAGCTAATTCTAGTTGTCTTATTTTAATTATTTAAATGCATATGGTGGGGGGAGTGTTGCACATGTTACCATTAATATCTGCACTATGAGAAGGTACACATACATTTTCTTTGTTCTTTCTTTGTTGTTCCTTTTCCATACAGTCCATTATGTACAATTGCACGAAACATTATTTGAATAATGCAAGATGTTAAATCCCATCAGTCTTTAAAATGACATTCAGGAGCCAAAGGTTTTCAATAGTTGTTTTGAATTCATTAAAAAAAATATGAATTGGAATATAATATTGGAATGGAATATAACTAATGACATTAAATACCATTGGAATATAACATTTAATAACGTGACTAAATTAATTCAGTGTAACATTAATGTGGCAACTGTAACGGCGTTCTTCGTTTGTGGAAAGAGAGTCGGACCGAAATGCAGCGTGTTGGTTACTCATGACTTTAATGAATGAAATGCGGTACATGAAATAACTCAGAATACAAAACAACAAACAGAACGTGAAACTAATTACAGCCTATCTGGTGACTACAACACATAGACAGGAACAAACACCCACGAAATACAAAGCGAAACTGAGGCTGCCTAAATACGGTTCCCAATCCAAGACAACAAGAATCACCTGACTGATTGGGAATCGCCTCAGGCAGCCAATCCTTTACCACACCCCTAATCAGCCGCGATCCCAAATATTACAAACCCCAATACGACAACAACATATAAACCCATATCACACCCTGGCCTACCCAAACATATAACGAAAACACAAAATATATTGACCAAGGCGTGACAGCAACTCTCTTATGCTCTGCCGTTGCACGATTCTAGTTTGTACATAGGTCACAAATAAAGTGATGCCCCCAACACACTCATCCAACATATTACTACTTTACTCAAAAACATTCTCTCTAAACAAGTATATTTTTTATTTTAAGGTTTTCCTACTTATATATATCAACTTCATTGGAATATATCGACAAAATTATGATAAAATTGTTTTGTTGAAATATCTCCAAAAGTTGTGAAGACACATAGGAATTTGTTTGTTGAGCAAGAGCAGTGGAAGCCGGGGAAAAGGGTTGGGAAAATGACCCCCTAGTACCCTACTACAGAATACTACAGTACTTACTATCAAATTCTGTAGTAACCTGTTGATTCCTATAGTAAATACTACAGTTTTATCAACAACAACAAAAACACTGTAGTAAATAATACAGTAATGTCTGCAAAAAACACTGTAGTAAATAATACAGTAATGTCTACAAAAAACACTGTAGTGAATAGTACAGTAATGTCTACAAAAAACACTGTAGTAAATAGTTCAGTAATGTCTGCAAAAAACACTGTAGTAAATAGTACAGTAATGTCTGCAAAAAACACTGTAGTAAATAGTACAGTAATGTCTGCAAAAACACTGTAGTAAATAATACAGTAATGTCTACAAAAAACACTGTAGTGAATAGTACAGTAATGTCTACAAAAAACACTGTAGTAAATAGTTCAGTAATGTCTGCAAAAAACACTGTAGTAAATAGTACAGTAATGTCTGCAAAAAACACTGTAGTAAATAGTACAGTAATGTCTGCAAAAAACACTGTAGTAAATAGTACAGTAATGTCTGCAAAAACACTGTAGTAAATAGTACAGTAATGTCTGCAAAAAACACTGTAGTAAATAGTACAGTAATGTCTGCAAAAAATCATGTTGTAAATAGTACAGTAATGTCTGCAAAAAACACTGTAGTAAATAGTTCAGTAATGTCTGCAAAAACACTGTAGTGAATAGTACAGTAATGTCTGCAAAAACACTGTAGTAAATAGTTCATTAATGTCTGCAAAAAACACTGTAGTAAATAGTACAGTAATGTCTGCAAAAACACTGTAGTGAATAGTACAGTAATGTCTGCAAAAACACTGTAGTAAATAGTACAGTAATGTCTGCAAAAACACTGTAGTAAATAGTACAGTAATGTCTGCAAAAAACACTGTAGTAAATAGTTCAGTAATGTCTGCAAAAACACTGTAGTAAATAGTACAGTACTGTCTGCAAAAACACTGTAGTAAATAGTACAGTAATGTCTGCAAAAAACACTGTAGTAAATAATACAGTAATGTCTGCAAAACACTGTAGTAAATAGTTCATTAATGTCTGCAAAAAACACTGTAGTAAATAGTACAGTAATGTCTGCAAAAACACTGTAGTAAATAGTACAGTAATGTCTGCAAAAAACACTGTAGTAAATAGTACAGTAATGTCTGCAAAAACACTGTAGTAAATAGTACAGTAATGTCTGCAAAAACACTGTAGTAAATAGTACAGTAATGTCTGCAAAAACACTGTAGTAAATAGTACAATAATGTCTGCAAAAAACACTGTAGTAAATAGTACAGTAATGTCTGCAAAAACACTGTAGTAAATAGTACAGTAATGTCTGCAAAAACACTGTAGTAAATAGTACAGTAATGTCTGCAAAAAACACTGTAGTAAATAGTACAGTAATGTCTGCAAAAACACTGTAGTAAATAGTTCATTAATGTCTGCAAAAAACACTGTAGTAAATAGTTCAGTAATGTCTACAAAAAACACTGTAGTAAATAGTACAGTGATGTCTACAAAAAACACTGTAGTGAATAGTACAGTAATGTCTGCAAAAAACACTGTAGTAAATAGTACAGTAATGTCTGCAAAAACACTGTAGTAAATAGTTCAGTAATGTCTGCAAAAACACTGTAGTAAATAGTACAGTAATGTCTGCAAAAAACACTGTAGTAAATAGTTCAGTAATGTCTGCAAAAAACACTGTAGTAAATAGTACAGTACTGTCTGCAAAAACACTGTAGTAAATAGTACAGTAATGTCTGCAAAAAACACTGTAGTAAATAATACAGTAATGTCTGCAAAACACTGTAGTAAATAGTTCATTAATGTCTGCAAAAAACACTGTAGTAAATAGTACAGTAATGTCTGCAAAAACACTGTAGTAAATAGTACAGTAATGTCTGCAAAAAACTGTAGTAAATAGTACACTGTGTAGTAAATAGTACAGTAATGTCTGCAAAAAACACTGTAGTAAATAGTACAGTAATGTCTGCAAAAACACTGTAGTAAATAGTACAGTAATGTCTGCAAAAAACACTGTAGTAAATAGTACAGTAATGTCTGCAAAAACACTGTAGTAAATAGTACAGTAATGTCTGCAAAAACACTGTAGTAAATAGTACAGTAATGTCTGCAAAAACACTGTAGTAAATAGTTCAGTGATGTCTGCAAAAAACACTGTAGTAAATAGTACAGTATTGTCTGCAAAAACATTGTAGTAAATAGTACAGTACTGTCTGCAAAAACACTGTAGTAAATAGTTCAGTAATGTCTACAAAAAACACTGTAGTAAATAGTACAGTGATGTCTACAAAAAACACTGTAGTGAATAGTACAGTAATGTCTGCAAAAAACACTGTAGTAAATAGTACAGTATTGTCTGCAAAAAACACTGTAGTGAATAGTTCAGTAATGTCTGCAAAAAACACTGTAGTGAATAGTACAGTAATGTCTGCAAAAACACTGTAGTAAATAGTTCAGTAATGTCTGCAAAAAACACTGAAGTAAATAGTTCAGTAATGTCTACAAAAAACACTGTAGTAAATAGTACAGTAATGTCTACAAAAAACACTGTAGTAAATAGTACAGTAATGTCTGCAAAAAACACTGTAGTGAATAGTACAGTAATGTCTGCAAAAAACACTGTAGTAAATAGTTCAGTAATGTCTGCAAAAAACACTGTAGTAAATAGTACAGTAATGTCTGCAAAAAACACTGTAGTAAATAGTTCATTAATGTCTGCAAAAACACTGTAGTAAATAGTACAGTAATGTCTGCAAAAACACTGTAGTGAATAGTACAGTAATGTCTGCAAAAACACTGTAGTAAATAGTACAGTAATGTCTGCAAAAACACTGTAGTAAATAGTTCAGTAATGTCTGCAAAAACACTGTAGTAAATAGTACAGTAATGTCTGCAAAAAACACTGTAGTAAATAGTTCAGTAATGTCTGCAAAAAACACTGTAGTAAATAGTACAGTACTGTCTGCAAAAACACTGTAGTAAATAGTACAGTAATGTCTGCAAAAAACACTGTAGTAAATAGTTCAGTAATGTCTGCAAAAAACACTGTAGTAAATAGTACAGTAATGTCTGCAAAAAACACTGTAGTAAATAGTACAGTAATGTCTGCAAAAACACTGTAGTGAATAGTACAGTAATGTCTGCAAAAACACTGTAGTAAATAGTACAGTAATGTCTGCAAAAACAATGTAGTAAATAGTTCAGTAATGTCTGCAAAAACACTGTAGTAAATAGTACAGTAATGTCTGCAAAAAACACTGTAGTAAATAGTTCAGTAATGTCTGCAAAAAACACGGTAGTAAATAGTACAGTACTGTCTGCAAAAACACTGTAGTAAATAGTTCATTAATGTCTGCAAAAAACACTGTAGTAAATAGTACAGTAATGTCTGCAAAAACACTGTAGTAAATAGTACAGTAATGTCTGCAAAAACACTGTAGTAAATAGTTCAGTAATGTCTGCAAAAAACACTGTAGTAAATAGTACAGTAATGTCTGCAAAAAACACTGTAGTAAATAGTACAGTAATGTCTGCAAAAAACACTGTAGTAAATAGTACAGTAATGTCTGCAAAAACACTGTAGTAAATAGTACAGTAATGTCTACAAAAACACTGTAGTAAATAGTACAGTAATGTCTGCAAAAACACTGTAGTAAATAGTACAGTAATGTCTGCAAAAAACACTGTAGTAAATAGTTCAGTAATGTCTGCAAAAAACACTGTAGTAAATAGTTCAGTAATGTCTGCAAAAAACACTGTAGTAAATAGTTCAGTAATGTCTACAAAAACACTGTAGTAAATAGTACAGTAATGTCTGCAAAAAACACTGTAGTAAATAGTTCAGTAATGTCTGCAAAAAACACTGTAGTAAATAGTACAAAAAACACTGTAGTAAACAGAGTGTCTGCAAAAACACTGTAGTAAATAGTACAGTAATGTCTGCAAAAACACTGTAGTAAATAGTACAGTAATGTCTGCAAAAACACTGTAGTAAATAGTACAGTAATGTCTGTAGTAAATAGTACAAAAAAAACACTGTAGTAAATAGTACAGTAATGTCTGCAAAAACACTGTAGTAAATAGTTCAGTAATGTCTGCAAAAACACTGTAAAAACACTGTAAATAGTTCAGTAATGTCTGCAAAAACACTGTAGTAAATAGTACAGTAATGTCTGCAAAAACACTGTAGTAAATAGTACAGTAATGTCTGCAAAAACACTGTAGTAAATAGTACAGTAATGTCTGCAAAAAACACTGTAGTAAATAGTACAGTAATGTCTGCAAAAAACACTGTAGTAAATAGTACAGTAATGTCTGCAAAACACTGTAGTAGTGAATAGTACAGTAAAAAAACACTGTAGTAAATAGTACAGTAATGTCTGCAAAAACACTGTAGTAAATAGTACAGTAATGTCTGCAAAAACACTGTAGTAAATAGTACAGTAATGTCTGCAAAAACACTGTAGTAAATAGTACTACAGTAATGTCTGCAAAAACACTGTAGTAAATAGTACAGTAATGTCTGCAAAAAACACTGTAGTAAATAGTACAGTAATGTCTGCAAAAACACTGTAGTAAATAGTACAGTAATGTCTGCAAAAACACTGTAGTAAATAGTAATGTCTGCAAAAACACTGTAAATAGTTCATGTCTGCAAAAACACTGTAGTAAATAGTACAGTAATGTCTGCAAAAACACTGTAGTAAATAGTACAGTAATGTCTGCAAAAACACTGTAGTAAATAGTTCAGTAATGTCTGCAAAAACACTGTAGTAAATAGTACAGTAATGTCTGCAAAAACACTGTAGTAAATAGTACAGTAATGTCTGCAAAAACACTGTAGTAAATAGTTCAGTAATGTCTGCAAAAACACTGTAGTAAATAGTACAGTAATGTCTGCAAAAACACTGTAGTAAATAGTACAGTAATGTCTGCAAAAACACTGTAGTAAATAGTACAGTAATGTCTGCAAAAACACTGTAGTAAATAGTACAGTAATGTCTGCAAAAACACTGTAGTAAATAGTACAGTAATGTCTGCAAAAAAAAATAGTACACTGTGTAGTAAATAGTACAGTAATGTCTGCAAAAACACTGTAAAAAACACTGTAAAAATAGTTCAGTAATGTCTGCAAAAAACACTGTAGTAAATAGTACAGTAATGTCTGCAAAAACACTGTAGTAAATAGTACAGTAATGTCTGCAAAAACACTGTAGTAAAGTAGTAATGTCAAAAAACACTGTAAAATGTCTACAAAAACACTGTAGTAAATAGTACAGTAATGTCTGCAAAAACACTGTAGTAAATAGTACAGTAATGTCTGCAAAAACAGTAATGTCTGTCAAAAACACTGTAGTAAATAGTACAGTAATGTCTGCAAAAACACTGTAGTGAAATAGTTCAGTAATGTCTGCAAAAACACTGTAGTAAATAGTACAGTAATGTCTGCAAAAACACTGTAGTAAATAGTTCAGTAATGTCTGCAAAAAACACTGAAGTAAATAGTTCAGTAATGTCTACAAAAACACTGTAGTAAATAGTACAGTAATGTCTACAAAAAACACTGTAGTAAATAGTACAGTAATGTCTGCAAAAAACACTGTAGTGAATAGTACAGTAATGTCTGCAAAAAACACTGTAGTAAATAGTTCAGTAATGTCTGCAAAAACACTGTAGTAAAAAACACTAGTAAATAGTAAATGTCTGCAAAAAAACACTGTAGTAAATAGTACAGTAATGTCTGCAAAAAACACTGTAGTAAATAGTTCAGTAATGTCTGCAAAAACACTGTAGTAAATAGTACAGTAATGTCTGCAAAAACACTGTAGTAAATAGTACAGTAATGTCTGCAAAAAACACTGTAGTAAATAGTACAGTAATGTCTGCAAAAACACTGTAGTAAATAGTACAGTAATGTCTGCAAAAACACTGTAGTAAATAGTACAGTAATGTCTGCAAAAACACTGTAGTAAATAGTACAGTAATGTCTGCAAAAACACTGTAGTAAATAGTTCAGTAATGTCTGCAAAAACACTGTAGTAAATAGTACAGTAATGTCTGCAAAAACACTGTAGTAAATAGTTCAGTAATGTCAGTAATGTCTGTCAAAAAACACTGTAGTAAATAGTACAGTAATGTCTGCAAAAACACTGTAGTAAATAGTACAGTAATGTCTGCAAAAACACTGTAGTAAATAGTTCAGTAATGTCTGCAAAAAACACTGTAGTAAATAGTTCAGTAATGTCTGCAAAAAACACTGTAGTAAATAGTACAGTAATGTCTGCAAAAAACACTGTAGTAAATAGTACAGTAATGTCTGCAAAAACACTGTAGTAAATAGTTCAGTAATGTCTGCAAAAACACTAGTAAATAGTACAGTAATGTCTGCAAAAAACACTGTAGTAAATAGTTCAGTAATGTCTGCAAAAACACTGTAGTAAATAGTACAGTAATGTCTGCAAAAACACTGTAGTAAATAGTACAGTAATGTCTGCAAAAACACTGTAGTAAATAGTTCAGTAATGTCTGCAAAAACACTGTAGTAAATAGTACAGTAATGTCTGCAAAAACACTGTAGTAAATAGTTCAGTAATGTCTGCAAAAAACACTGTAGTAAATAGTACAGTAATGTCTGCAAAAACACTGTAGTAAATAGTACAGTAATGTCTGCAAAAACACTGTAGTAAATAGTTCAGTAATGTCTGCAAAAAACACTGTAGTAAATAGTACAGTAATGTCTGCAAAAACACAGTAATGTCTGCAAAAACACTGTAAAATAGTACAGTAATGTCTGCAAAAACACTGTAGTAAATAGTACAGTAATGTCTGCAAAAACACTGTAGTAAATAGTACAGTAATGTCTGCAAAAACACTGTAGTAAATAGTACAGTAATGTCTGCAAAAACACTGTAGTAAATAGTTCAGTAATGTCTGCAAAAACACTGTAGTAAATAGTACAGTAATGTCTGCAAAAACACTGTAGTAAATAGTTCAGTAATGTCTGCAAAAACACTGTAGTAAATAGTACAGTAATGTCTGCAAAAACACTGTAGTAAATACAGTAATGTCTGCAAAAACACTGTAGTAAATAGTACAGTAATGTCTGCAAAAACACTGTAGTAAATAGTTCAGTAATGTCTGCAAAAACACTGTAGTAAATAGTACAGTAATGTCTGCAAAAACACTGTAGTAAATAGTACAGTAATGTCTGCAAAAACACTGTAGTAAATAGTACAGTAATGTCTGCAAAAACACTGTAGTAAATAGTACAGTAATGTCTGCAAAAACACTGTAGTAAATAGTTCAGTAATGTCTGCAAAAACACTGTAGTAAATAGTACAGTAATGTCTGCAAAAACACTGTAGTAAATAGTTCAGTAATGTCTGCAAAAACACTGTAGTAAATAGTACAGTAATGTCTGCAAAAACACTGTAGTAAATAGTTCAGTAATGTCTGCAAAAACACTGTAGTAAATAGTTCAGTAATGTCTGCAAAAACACTGTAGTAAATAGTACAAAAAACACTGTAGTAAATAGTCAGTAATGTCTGCAAAAACACTGTAGTAAATAGTACAGTAATGTCTGCAAAAAACACTGTAGTAAATAGTACAGTAATGTCTGCAAAAACACTGTAGTAAATAGTACAGTAATGTCTGCAAAAACACTGTAGTAAATAGTACAGTAATGTCTGCAAAAACACTGTAGTAAATAGTACAGTAATGTCTGCAAAAACACTGTAGTAAATAGTACAGTAATGTCTGCAAAAACACTGTAGTAAATAGTACAGTAATGTCTGCAAAAACACTGTAGTAAATAGTACAGTAATGTCTGCAAAAACACTGTAGTAAATAGTTCAGTAGTAATGTCTGCAAAAACACTGTAAAATAGTTCAGTAATGTCTGCAAAAACACTGTAGTAATAGTACAGTAATGTCTGCAAAAACACTGTAGTAAATAGTACAGTAATGTCTGCAAAAAACACTGTAGTAAATAGTACAGTAATGTCTGCAAAAAGTAAATAGTACAGTAATGTCTGCAAAAACACTGTAGTAATAGTTCAGTAATGTCTGCAAAAACACTGTAGTAAATAGTACAGTAATGTCTGCAAAAACACTGTAGTAAATAGTACAGTAATGTCTGCAAAAACACTGTAGTAAATAGTACAGTAATGTCTGCAAAAACACTGTAGTAAATAGTACAGTAATGTCTGCAAAAACACTGTAGTAAATAGTTCAGTAATGTCTGCAAAAACACTGTAGTAAATAGTACAGTAATGTCTGCAAAAAACACTGTAGTAAATAGTTCAGTAATGTCTGCAAAAAACACTGTAGTAAATAGTACAGTAATGTCTGCAAAAACACACTGTCTGCAAAAACACTGTAAATAGTACAGTAATGTCTGCAAAAACACTGTAGTAAATAGTACAGTAATGTCTGCAAAAACACTGTAGTAAATAGTACAGTAATGTCTGCAAAAACACTGTAGTAGTAATGTCTGCAAAAACACTGTAGTAAATAGTACAGTAATGTCTGCAAAAAACACTGTAGTAAATGTCTGCAAAAACACTGTAGTAAAGTTCAGTAATGTCTGTAATGTCTGCAAAAACACTGTAGTAAATAGTACAGTAATGTCTGCAAAAACACTGTAGTAAATAGTACAGTAATGTCTGCAAAAAACACTGTAGTAAATAGTTCAGTAATGTCTGCAAAAAACACTGTAGTAAATAGTACAGTAATGTCTGCAAAAAACACTGTAGTAAATAGTACAGTAATGTCTGCAAAAACACTGTAGTAAATAGTACAGTAATGTCTGCAAAAACACTGTAGTAAATAGTACAGTAATGTCTGCAAAAACACTGTAGTAAATAGTACAGTAATGTCTGCAAAAACACTGTAGTAAATAGTTCAGTAATGTCTGCAAAAACACTGTAGTAAATAGTACAGTAATGTCTGCAAAAACACTGTAGTAAATAGTACAGTAATGTCTGCAAAAACACTGTAGTAAATAGTACAGTAATGTCTGCAAAAACACTGTAAATAGTCAGTAATGTCTGCAAAAACACTGTAGTAAATAGTACAGTAATGTCTGCAAAAACACTGTAGTAAATAGTACAGTAATGTCTGCAAAAACACTGTAGTAAATAGTACAGTAATGTCTGCAAAAAGTAAATAGTACACTGTAAAAACACTGTAAATAGTACAGTAATGTCTGCAAAAACACTGTAGTAAATAGTACAGTAATGTCTGCAAAAACACTGTAGTAAATAGTACAGTAATGTCTGCAAAAACACTGTAGTAAATAGTACAGTAATGTCTGCAAAAACACTGTAGTAAATAGTACAGTAATGTCTGCAAAAACACTGTAGTAAATAGTACAGTAATGTCTGCAAAAACACTGTAGTAAATAGTTCAGTAATGTCTGCAAAAACACTGTAGTAAATAGTACAGTAATGTCTGCAAAAACACTGTAGTAAATAGTACAGTAATGTCTGCAAAAACACTGTAGTAAATAGTACAGTAATGTCTGCAAAAACACTGTAGTAAATAGTACAGTAATGTCTGCAAAAAACACTGTAGTAAATAGTACAGTAATGTCTGCAAAAACACTGTAGTAAATAGTACAGTAATGTCTGCAAAAAACACTGTAGTAAATAGTACTGTAGTCTGCAAAAACACTGTAGTAAATAGTTCAGTAATGTCTGCAAAAACACTGTAGTAAATAGTTCAGTAATGTCTGCAAAAACACTGTAGTAAATAGTTCAGTAATGTCTGCAAAAACACTGTAGTAAATAGTACAGTAATGTCTGCAAAAACACTGTAGTAAATAGTACAGTAATGTCTGCAAAAAACACTGTAGTAAATAGTACAGTAATGTCTGCAAAAACACTGTAGTAATGTCAGTAATGTCTGCAAAAACACTGTAGTAAATAGTACAGTAATGTCTGCAAAAAACACTGTAGTAAATAGTTCAGTAATGTCTGCAAAAACTGTAGTAAATAGTACACTGTCTGCAAAAACACTGTAGTAAATAGTACAGTAATGTCTACAAAAACACTGTAGTAAATAGTACAGTAATGTCTGCAAAAACACTGTAGTAAATAGTAATCAAAAACACTGTAAAATAGTGTCTGCAAAAACACTGTAGTAAATAGTACAGTAATGTCTGCAAAAACACTGTAGTAAATAGTACAGTAATGTCTGCAAAAACACTGTAGTAAATAGTACAGTAATGTCTGCAAAAACACTGTAGTAAATAGTACAGTAATGTCTGCAAAAACACTGTAGTAAATAGTACAGTAATGTCTGCAAAAACACTGTAGTAAATAGTTCAGTAATGTCTGCAAAAACACTGTAGTAAATAGTTCAGTAATGTCTACAAAAACACTCTAAATAGTACAGTAATGTCTGCAAAAAACACTGTAGTAAATAGTTCAGTAATGTCTGCAAAAAACACTGTAGTAAATAGTACAGTAATGTCTGCAAAAACACTGTAGTAAATAGTTCAGTAATGTCTGCAAAAACACTGTAGTAAATAGTACAGTAATGTCTGCAAAAACACTGTAGTAAATAGTACAGTAATGTCTGCAAAAACACTGTAGTAAATAGTACAGTAATGTCTGCAAAAACACTGTAGTAAATAGTACAGTAATGTCTGCAAAAAACACTGTAGTAAATAGTACAGTAATGTCTACAAAAACACTGTAGTAAATAGTACAGTAATGTCTGCAAAAACACTGTAGTAAATAGTTCAGTAATGTCTGCAAAAACACTGTAGTAAATAGTACAGTAATGTCTGCAAAAAACACTGTAGTAAATAGTACAGTAATGTCTGCAAAAAACACTGTAGTAAATAGTACAGTAATGTCTGCAAAAACACTGTAGTAAATAGTTCAGTAATGTCTGCAAAAACACTGTAGTAAATAGTACAGTAATGTCTGCAAAAACACTGTAAAATAGTCAGTAATGTCTGCAAAAACACTGTAGTAAATAGTTCAGTAATGTCTGCAAAAACACTGTAGTAAATAGTACAGTAATGTCTGCAAAAACACTGTAGTAAATAGTACAGTAATGTCTGCAAAAACACTGTAGTAAATAGTTCAGTAATGTCTGCAAAAACACTGTAGTAAATAGTACAGTAATGTCTGCAAAAACACTGTAGTAAATAGTACAGTAATGTCTGCAAAAAACTGTAGTAAATAGTACACTGTCTGTAAAAACACTGTAAAAATAGTACAGTAATGTCTGCAAAAAACACTGTAGTAAATAGTACAGTAATGTCTGCAAAAACACTGTAGTAAATAGTACAGTAATGTCTGCAAAAAACACTGTAGTAAATAGTACAGTAATGTCTGCAAAAAACACTGTAGTAAATAGTACAGTAATGTCTGCAAAAACACTGTAGTAAATAGTACAGTAATGTCTACAAAAACACTGTAGTAAATAGTACAGTAATGTCTGCAAAAACACTGTAGTAAATAGTACAGTAATGTCTGCAAAAACACTGTAAAATAGTACAGTACTGTAAAACACTGTAGTAAATAGTTCAGTAATGTCTGCAAAAACACTGTAGTAAATAGTACAGTAATGTCTGCAAAAAACACTGTAGTAAATAGTACAGTAATGTCTGCAAAAACACTGTAGTAAAGTAGTAATGTCTGCAAAAACACTGTAGTAAATGTCTGCAAAAAACACTGTAGTAAATAGTTCAGTAATGTCTGCAAAAACACTGTAGTAAATAGTACAGTAATGTCTGCAAAAACACTGTAGTAAATAGTACAGTAATGTCTACAAAAAACACTGTAGTAAATAGTACAGTAATGTCTGCAAAAAACACTGTAGTAAATAGTTCAGTAATGTCTGCAAAAACACTGTAGTAAATAGTACAGTAATGTCTGCAAAAACACTGTAGTAAATAGTACAGTAATGTCTGCAAAAACACTGTAGTAAATAGTACAGTAATGTCTGCAAAAACACTGTAGTAAATAGTACAGTAATGTCTGCAAAAACACTGTAGTAAATAGTACAGTAATGTCTGCAAAAACACTGTAGTAAAAAAACACTGTAGTAGTACAGTAAAAACACTGTCTGCAAAAAAACACTGTAGTAAATAGTACAGTAATGTCTGCAAAAACACTGTAGTAAATAGTTCAGTAATGTCTGCAAAAACACTGTAGTAAATAGTACAGTAATGTCTGCAAAAACACTGTAGTAAATAGTACAGTAATGTCTGCAAAAACACTGTAGTAAATAGTACAGTAATGTCTGCAAAAACACTGTAGTAAATAGTACAGTAATGTCTGCAAAAACACTGTAGTAAATAGTACAGTAATGTCTGCAAAAACACTGTAGTAAATAGTACAGTAATGTCTGCAAAAACACTGTAGTAAATAGTTCAGTAATGTCTGCAAAAACACTGTAGTAAATAGTACAGTAATGTCTGCAAAAACACTGTAGTAAATAGTACAGTAATGTCTGCAAAAACACTGTAGTAAATAGTACAAAAAACACTGTAGTAATGTCTGCAAAAACACTGTAGTAAATAGTAAATGTCTGCAAAAACACTGTAAAATGTCAGTAATGTCTGCAAAAACACTGTAGTAAATAGTACAGTAATGTCTGCAAAAACACTGTAGTAAATAGTTCAGTAATGTCTGCAAAAAACAAATAGTACTGTAAAAACACTGTAAAAATAGTTCAGTAATGTCTGCAAAAACACTGTAGTAAATAGTACAGTAATGTCTGCAAAAACACTGTAGTAAATAGTACAGTAATGTCTGCAAAAAACACTGTAGTAAATAGTTCAGTAATGTCTGCAAAAACACTGTAGTAAATAGTACAGTAATGTCTGCAAAAACACTGTAGTAAATAGTTCATTAATGTCTGCAAAAAACACTGTAGTGTAGTAAAAAACACTGTAGTAAATAGTAATGTCTGCAAAAACACTGTAGTAAATAGTACAGTAATGTCTGCAAAAACACTGTAGTAAATAGTACAGTAATGTCTGCAAAAAACACTGTAGTAAATAGTACAGTAGTAAAAAACACTGTCTGCAAAAACACTGTAGTAAATAGTACAGTAATGTCTGCAAAAACACTGTAGTAAATAGTACAGTAATGTCTGCAAAAACACTGTAGTAAATAGTACAGTAATGTCTGCAAAAACACTGTAGTAAATAGTTCAGTAATGTCTGCAAAAAACACTGTAGTAAATAGTTCAGTAATGTCTGCAAAAAACACTGTAGTAAATAGTTCAGTAATGTCTACAAAAACACTGTAGTAAATAGTACAGTAATGTCTGCAAAAAACACTGTAGTAAATAGTTCAGTAATGTCTGCAAAAAACACGGTAGTAAATAGTACAGTACTGTCTGCAAAAACACTGTAGTAAATAGTTCATTAATGTCTGCAAAAACTGTACTGTACTGTAAAATAGTACAGTAATGTCTGCAAAAACACTGTAGTAAATAGTACAGTAATGTCTGCAAAAACACTGTAGTAAATAGTACAGTAATGTCTGCAAAAAACACTGTAGTAAATAGTTCAGTAATGTCTGCAAAAAACACTGTAGTAAATAGTTCAGTAATGTCTGCAAAAACACTGTAGTAAATAGTTCATTAATGTCTGCAAAAACACTGTAGTGAATAGTACAGTAATGTCTGCAAAAAACACTGTAGTAAATAGTACAGTAATGTCTGCAAAAACACTGTAGTAAATAGTACAGTAATGTCTACAAAAAACACTGTAGTGAATAGTACAGTAATGTCTGCAAAAACACTGTAGTAAATAGTACAGTAATGTCTGCAAAACACTGTAGTAAATAGTTCATTAATGTCTGCAAAAACACTGTAGTAAATAGTACAGTAATGTCTGCAAAAAACACTGTAGTAAATAGTACAGTAATGTCTGCAAAAACACTGTAGTAAATAGTACAGTAATGTCTGCAAAAACACTGTAGTAAATAGTACAGTAATGTCTGCAAAAACACTGTAGTAAATAGTACAGTAATGTCTGCAAAAACACTGTAGTAAATAGTACAGTAATGTCTGCAAAAACACTGTAGTAAATAGTACTGCAAAAAACACTGTAAAATGTCTGCAAAAACACTGTAGTAAATAGTTCAGTAATGTCTGCAAAAACACTGTAGTAAATAGTTCAGTAATGTCTACAAAACACTGTAGTAAATAGTACAGTAATGTCTGCAAAAACACTGTAGTAAATACAGTTCAAAAACACTGTAAAATGTCTAATGTCAAAAAACACTGTAGTAAATAGTACAGTAATGTCTGCAAAAAACACTGTAGTAAATAGTACAGTAATGTCTGCAAAAAACACTGTAGTAAATAGTTCAGTAATGTCTGCAAAAACACTGTAGTAAATAGTACAGTAATGTCTGCAAAAACACTGTAGTAAATAGTACAGTAATGTCTGCAAAAACACTGTAGTAAATAGTACAGTAATGTCTGCAAAAAACACTGTAGTAAATAGTACAGTAATGTCTGCAAAAACACTGTAGTAAATAGTTCAGTAATGTCTGCAAAAAACACTGTAGTAAATAGTACAGTAATGTCTGCAAAAACACTGTAGTAAATAGTACAGTAATGTCTGCAAAAACACTGTAGTAAATAGTACAGTAATGTCTGCAAAAACACTGTAGTAAATAGTACAGTAATGTCTGCAAAAAACACTGTAGTAAATAGTACAGTAATGTCTGCAGTAATGTCTAATGTCTGCAAAAAACACTGTAGTAAATAGTACAGTATTGTCTGCAAAAACAATGTAGTAAATAGTACAGTACTGTCTGCAAAAACACTGTAGTAAATAGTTCAGTAATGTCTACAAAAAACACTGTAGTAAATAGTACAGTAATGTCTGCAAAAACACTGTAGTAAATAGTACAGTAATGTCTGCAAAAACACTGTAGTAAATAGTACAGTAATGTCTGCAAAAAAAAACTGTAGTAAATAGTAAATGTCTGCAAAAACACTGTAGTAAATAGTAAAATGTCTAGTAAAGTAATGTCTGGAAAAAACACTGTAGTAAATAGTACAGTAATGTCTGCAAAAACACTGTAGTAAATAGTTCAGTAATGTCTGCAAAAACACTGTAGTAAATAGTACAGTAATGTCTGCAAAAACACTGTAGTAAATAGTACAGTAATGTCTGCAAAAACACTGTAGTAAATAGTTCAGTAATGTCTGCAAAAACACTGTAGTAAATAGTACAGTAATGTCTGCAAAAACACTGTAGTGAATAGTACAGTAATGTCTGCAAAAAACTGTAGTAAATAGTACAGTAATGTCTGCAAAAACACTGTAGTAAATAGTACAGTAATGTCTACAAAAAACACTGTAGTGAATAGTACAGTAATGTCTGCAAAAAAAACACTGTAGTAAATAGTTCATTAATGTCTGCAAAAAAACACTGTAGTAAATAGTACAGTAATGTCTGCAAAAAACACTGTAGTAAATAGTACAGTAATGTCTGTGTAGTAAATAGTACAGTAATGTCTGCAAAAACACTGTAGTAAATAGTACAGTAATGTCTGCAAAAACACTGTAGTAAATAGTACAGTAATGTCTGCAAAAACACTGTAGTAAATAGTACAGTAATGTCTGCAAAAACACTGTAGTAAATAGTACAGTAATGTCTGCAAAAACACTGTAGTAAATAGTTCAGTAATGTCTGCAAAAACACTGTAGTAAATAGTACAGTAATGTCTGCAAAAACACTGTAGTAAATAGTACAGTAATGTCTGCAAAAAACACTGTAGTAAATAGTTCAGTAATGTCTGCAAAAACACTGTAGTAAATAGTACAGTAATGTCTGCAAAAAACACTGTAGTAAATAGTACAGTAATGTCTGCAAAAACACTGTAGTAAATAGTCTGCAAAAACAGTAATGTTCTAATGTCTGCAAAAAACACTGTAGTAAATAGTTCAGTAATGTCTGCAAAAACACTGTAGTAAATAGTTCATTAATGTCTGCAAAAACACTGTAGTAAATAGTACAGTAATGTCTGCAAAAAACACTGTAGTAAATAGTACAGTAATGTCTGCAAAAACACTGTAGTAAATAGTACAGTAATGTCTGCAAAAAACACTGTAGTGAATAGTACAGTAATGTCTGCAAAAAAAACTGTAGTAAATAGTACAGTAATGTCTGCAAAAAACACTGTAGTGAATAGTACAGTAATGTCTACAAAAAACACTGTAGTGAATAGTACAGTAATGTCTGCAAAACACTGTAGTAAATAGTTCATTAATGTCTGCAAAAAACACTGTAGTAAATAGTACAGTAATGTCTGCAAAAACACTGTAGTAAATAGTACAGTAATGTCTGCAAAAAACACTGTAGTAAATAGTACAGTAATGTCTGCAAAAACACTGTAGTAAATAGTACAGTAATGTCTGCAAAAACACTGTAGTAAATAGTACAGTAATGTCTGCAAAAACACTGTAGTAAATAGTACAGTAATGTCTGCAAAAACACTGTAGTAAATAGTACAGTAATGTCTGCAAAAACACTGTAGTAAATAGTACAGTAATGTCTGCAAAAACACTGTAGTAAATAGTACAGTAATGTCTGCAAAAACACTGTAGTAAATAGTTCAATAATGTCTTCAAAAAAACACTGTAGTAAATAGTTCAGTAATGTCTACAAAAAACACTGTAGTAAATAGTCTGCAAAAACACTGTAGTGAATAGTACAGTAATGTCTGCAAAAAACACTGTAGTAAATAGTACAGTAATGTCTGCAAAAAACACTGTAGTGAATAGTACAGTAATGTCTACAAAAACACTGTAGTAAATAGTTCAGTAATGTCTACAAAAAACACTGTAGTGAATAGTACAGTAATGTCTGCAAAAAACACTGTAGTAAATAGTACAGTAATGTCTACAAAAAACACTGCAGTGAATAGTACAGTAATGTCTGCAAAAAACGCTGTAGTAAATAGTTCAGTAATGTCTGCAAAAAACACTGTAGTAAATAGTACAGTAATGTCTGGAAAAAACACTGTGGTAAATAGTACAGTAATGTCTGCAAAAAACACTGTAGTAAATAGTTCATTAATGTCTGCAAAAAACACCGTAGTAAATAGTACAGTAATGTCTGCAAAAACACTGTAGTGAATAGTACAGTAATGTCTGCAAAAACACTGTAGTAAATAGTACAGTAATGTCTGCAAAAACACTGTAGTAAATAGTACAGTAATGTCTGCAAAAACACTGTAGTAAATAGTTCAGTAATGTCTGCAAAAACACTGTAGTAAATAGTACAGTAATGTCTGCAAAAAACACTGTAGTAAATAGTTCAGTAATGTCTGCAAAAAACACTGTAGTAAATAGTACAGTACTGTCTGCAAAAACACTGTAGTAAATAGTTCATTAATGTCTGCAAAAACACTGTAGTAAATAGTACAGTAATGTCTGCAAAAACACTGTAGTAAATAGTTCATTAATGTCTGCAAAAAACACTGTAGTAAATAGTTCAGTAATGTCTACAAAAAACACTGTAGTAAATAGTACAGTAATGTCTACAAAAAACACTGTAGTGAATAGTACAGTAATGTCTGCAAAAAACACTGTAGTGAATAGTACAGTAATGTCTACAAAAAACACTGTAGTAAATAGTACAGTAATGTCTGCAAAAAACACTGTAGTAAATAGTTCAGTAATGTCTGCAAAAAACACTGTAGTAAATAGTTCAGTAATGTCTACAAAAACACTGTAGTAAATAGTTCAGTAATGTCTACAAAAAACACTGTAGTAAATAGTACAGTAATGTCTACAAAAAACACTGTAGTGAATAGTACAGTAATGTCTGCAAAAACACTGTAGTAAATAGTACAGTAATGTCTACAAAAAACACTGTAGTAAATAGTACAGTAATGTCTGCAAAAAACACTGTAGTAAATAGTACAGTAATGTCTGCAAAAAACACTGTAGTAAATAGTACAGTAATGTCTGCAAAAAACACTGTAGTGAATAGTACAGTAATGTCTACAAAAAACACTGTAGTAAATAGTTCAGTAATGTCTGCAAAAAACACTGTAGTAAATAGTACAGTAATGTCTGCAAAAAACACTGTAGTAAATAGTACAGTAATGTCTGCAAAAAACACTGTAGTAAATAGTTCAGTAATGTCTGCAAAAAACACGACAGTCCGCAAAAACACTAGACCTTTTTAACTGAGGTAAATACGGTAAGAGCTGACATAACTTGTCCTAACATGTTATAATATGGCCATAACACATATATTCAGACCTGTTGTGACGTATATTGCTTTATTTATGACTGGTTATGACACCAACATAAGAGTGCAAAAAAAAAACACAAAACCTACCACGGTAGTTATTTTGTGGTTGGTTGTGATGTTATATATATTATTTTTCAATTGACCATATTCAATTATAATTGTTATTGCGCACACATTGATGTCAGACATGCACCTGCCCAATGCTCTGTTGCTGATGACTGGGATGAATGCAGGGGCAGATTCTAGGAGCAGGACAAGACACATTCTTTTGACTGGTATAAGGGTATGCACGTGATAGGTCTATCTGGCTTATATGATTATGATGGTCATAATGTCTCTTGACAGTGTCATAAACTGTATTTTCTTAGTCCAAGTAAATGACACAGCATGGTCATAACGCTTTATGACAGTGTCATAAAGTCTATTTTCCACAAGTTATTGAAAATATGATGGAAAAAACATGACTGTAAAGAATTAATTACAACAACAACAGGTGTAAATATATGTGTCATGTGTTATGGCCATATTCTGACAGGTTATGATAAGTTATGCCAGCTGTTATGACATATTACATAGTTATGCCAGCTGTTATGACATATTACATAGTTATGCCAGCTGTTATGACATATTACATAGTTATGCCAGCTGTTATGACATATTACATAGTTATGGCCGTGTTATGACATATTACATAGTTATGCCAGCTGTTATGACATATTACATAGTTATGGCCGTGTTATGACATATTACATAGTTATGCCAGCTGTTATGACATATTACATAGTTATGGCCGTGTTATGACATATTACATAGTTATGCCAGCTGTTATGACATATTACATAGGTATGCCAGCTGTTATGACATATTACATAGTTATGCCAGCTGTTATGACATATTACATAGTTATGCCAGCTGTTATGACATATTACATAGTTATGGCCGTGTTATGACATATTACATAGTTATGGCCGTGTTATGACATATTACATAGTTATGGCCGTGTTATGACACTTGGTGTCAAGTAAAGTGTTACTGTAAATACTTTAGTATTTAATTTGCATAAACCCTGCCTATTCCCCTCCCCCATATACCAATTTATGCCACGCATAAGTGATTAACCTACATGCCAAGTATAGACCATGTACTGTGTTTCCTACAGGTTATAGAAAAGAGCAGAAGCTCTGAAAGATCTGTTCAGACCCCAGTCCTACCTATCTACAGGTTACGAAACATTTTCTCTTTTAGTATACTCCAGTAGATTTCCTAAAGGAGAAAGCCTCCACTTCCATGTTAAAGATAATGAAACAAAACAAAAACACTATAGTAAAAACTACAGTTATATCTGCAAAAACACTACAGTAAATACTACAGTATACTACAATCCGCAAAACACTACATGAATTACTTTAGTCAAATAAAACTGTAGTATATATTAGAATAGTAATACTATAGCTAACTGTAAATACTACTAAAGTCTGCAAAAACACTAGTATTTTTACCATAGTATACTATAGTATCTTTTCATGTGGGCAGCCACAACACACACTCTCTCTTCAAAAAACACATCTCATCTATTGATGTTGCTGTTTGTAACCAGTCATGGTCTTACATCAGCTCTGCAGCTGAAAACAAGCTGCATGCGTTATTTCATTTTTTTGCATTGATATTTGAAGTGAGGTGTTTCAGAGTTTGAGGCTCATGGAGTGCTTTACATGGCTGTAGAGCCAAAAGTACAGTACATAGAAAAGTGACGTTTTCCAATCTATTGGAGAACAGCTGTAAACATTCAGCTACATACTGTAAGCGGAAACATACTGTACAGGACTTAAAATCAAACTGCCCGAGAGTAACTGCTTTGTAATGGCCTTTCTCTCAGAGAAATGTCCATCCTTGTCCACCATGGCCTTCCAGCTTGCTTTTCTCCACAATTTTTATTTAAAATGATCTCTTACATTTCTTAGATTTTCCCACATCAGGAGATCAGCTGATGGGAAGAGGTACTGTAGTATAGGACAGGATGTCGTGTGTTTCTTTGCTGAGTTCCTGGATGAGTTATGATCTGACCACAGTTCTAATCAGCAGTCCTTTTCCAGGGACTCTGCATCTGAGTTGCTTTATGGCAACAGTGACCTTTTCTGAGCAATAAAACTTGTCTGCCACTGCCAAACTCTGTAATGTCTCAGGGTCATCACTTTGTCCCTTATCTCCCCACTAAAAACATGAGCACTCCTTAAACTCTCTCTCTCCAACCAGATGGATTGTTTTATCTGTTAACGTACGGTAGCTCCTGCGCTGTATACCACCAGACATAAATTCTCTGCTGATAAGAAGACGCTTTTACAGACCAATCGATAGGTCAGGGCTGTTTCTGTGGCCCGCTACGCTGCATGTAAAATAGGACCTCAGAACGCTGTGCCCTGGAGCATCAGAAATAACAATTTTAAACACACACAATACCTATCAAAGAGCTGAGACGAGACATATTTTTTGTCAGCAGTTGCTACGTCGCATACATTCCATATATCCAATTGTGATTCTATGTTAATCTCCCAGGCTAATTATATTTCAATGGGGGATTTCAATATAATACAGTATGTTGAGGAGAGGATCCTCAGCAGTGCTTCCTATACAAAGCCAGTGTTTCACTGCATGGGTCTCCCACTGAGTTTCTGTTTCGTAGATGAATGAGGAGCTCTAAGAACCAGCTGATTATCTCCACACATGCAGCCTTGTGCAACAACCTTGTCCACAGAGACATAGTGTAGTCAGCAAGGGTAATTATTGATGTTTTGATGTCATGGACGTAGATAGAGTATCAGGTTCATGATCACAATCATTGTTAGATTCCCTAACGTCCCCTTTTGCCTTAACCATTGAAAAATGGCTATGCAGTCTGGAAAGCACACATTGCAATTGCTACAGTTTAGATTTATTCAGAAATTATTATGTTTGTTTGACAGAATCTAACTATCTTTTTGGGGGTGATTCAGAATATGTGTTCCATTCCTAAGAGATACAGAGCACTAGATTGTGTGTGGCAGATCAGTACCTATCCAAGTCCCCTCGAAATCTCTGCTCCCATTTGGGTGTAATTGTTCTCCTGGAGGTGCATATGAGACTACTGATCTGACGGCCTACTGCCAGATGAAAAATAACAAATCAAATCAAATTGTATTCATCACATGCTTCATAAACAACAGATGCAGACTTACAGTAAAATGCCCTTCCAGCAATGCAGAGAGAAAGAAAATAGATGCAAAATAGAAAAGTAAAAAAAGTAATACAATTATAAATACACAATGAGTAACAATAACTTGGCTATATACATGGGGTACCAGTACTGAGTCGATGTGCAGGGGTATGAGGTCATTTATTTAGATATATACACTGGCTACCAGTACTGAGTTTTTTGTATTTATTATTGTATTTTTGCACTGAATCTCTTGCACTGAATCTCTTGCACTAGTTCTTCTATATAACCTTGTTATTGTTCTTTTATTGTGTTACTATTTCCCTTTTTTATTTTGCTATTTTGTTTTGCCTTTTAGCTCTGCATTGGTGATAAAGGGCTTGTAAGTAAGCATTTCGCTGTAAAGTCTACACCTGTTGTATTCGGCGCATTTACAGGTTTTTACAATCGCTAGGACCCATTTCTCAATACTTACAGTAGGTCACTTTTTCAAAACTCTTCACACAGTTCTTCTAACCAACTTTCAGCTTGGCACAGCAGTTAATTTCACATCCAAAATGCACTAAAACTACCCAAACACATACATGTCTCAAATCATCTCATTCTTCCATAACACTAGCAAAGGTTGTCACTCAGCAAGCACACTCTGTCACTCATAAAACAATGACCTAAAAATCACTAACAACAGGTAGTATTACACAATGTTTTCTTTTGTAAAATGTCTTTACAAAACAAGAATGACACCTCTCTACTGTTTAGAATTCACTGCAGTATATGTTACAGGAATGAATCAGACATGATGCAATATGCTTCAATATGTTTTATGTCATTTTTTGGCATTGAGTGATTCCAAAATGCAAGAATTTGTGTACACACCAACTACCGATACAGATACAGTAGCAATGCTAGTCAACCCTGTCTTGTGCATTCGGCCACAGGTTCTCATCCACGTCACATCTTATGTCATCTTTGGCAGTACATCCAGGAAATAATATTTTGGCATGCCTGGTTCATCCCTGGCAATCTTCTGCAGATATGTCCAGGCATCCAGCATTCATTGCGTCCAGGAGGGACATTTGATCATGTGGATGGTGGTCATAAACCTTCCACCTCCATGAGGAACATAATTCCACTATGGCCTTGAGGAATGGAGAGTAAGGTGGGAAGAAAAGTTACACCATCCTATGATGGGCTGCAAACCACTCTGTGACTGCAACGGAGTGGTGAAATGCCACATTGTCCCATACAATTACAAACGTTGGCTGATTTCGCCTCGCTGCAACCCTTTCCTCACCTGGCACAACCCTTCCATAGAGGTCATCCAGGAATGTAATGAGATGCTCGGTGTTGTATGGCCCAATTAGCGATTTGTGTAACAACAATCCATCAGAGGATATTGCTGCACACATTGTGATGTTGGCACCCTTCTGGTCTGGGACATCCACCGTGGCTCTTTTCCCAATCACATTCCTTCCTCACCACCGTGTTTTGGCCACGTTCAAACCAACCTCATCCACAAAGATGAAAATGTGCGATGTTTGCCTGGCTTCAATCTCCATGACTCTCTAAAATAAATCCACAAGGCAACATTAGAGTTAGGCTAATACGGTAGTTTCCATTATACTTAAAAAATTTGCCATTTTGTGCCTCTGCCCTGTTTTTTTTTTTTTCAAAACCAGTTCTGTATTTTATAGTCATCTTACCTGGACATATTGGTTCCTGAGTTGCTTGACTCGTTCAGAGTTCCTCTCAAAGGGGACAGTGTACAACTGCTTCATCCTGACTTGATGTTGTTTCAGGACTCTAGAAATAGTTGTTATGCTTACATTGTGAATATTTCCAAATGCAATGTTGTCTGCCAACACTGTCCCGAATCTCTGTGAATTGTATGCCATTGTTTCTGATGACCATATCAACGATTTCAGTTTCCTGCACAGCAGTGAAAATCCTACCTCTCCCGCCTGTGGGTGGTAACCGTTGGGTCCTAAGCAGAAATACAAAAACAATTACACACAAGTGGGTTTGGAGGCTTTGCTCAATTGACTTCTGTAATGTGCAGCTCAGTCAGATGCCTTTGCAGAATGCACATCTTACCTGTTGTTTTGCTGGAAATTTCTCACAATAGATGCCACAGTTTGGCTGCATTTTCAGACCAGCCTCTCTCATTGATAGACCATGAATTTATTGCATGATCAATTATAGTAACCCTAATCTCATCTGAGACAGCTCTTGATCTTCCTCTCAGTTTTCTTCCACCACGCATATGTCCTCCTCTACCTCTCCCTCTCCCAGCCACTCTTCTTCCTCTGTCAGCCACTTCGATATCGCTGGCTGGGTCCATGTTTACATTACAGTACAGCATTATTCCTAAGATGTCCCCTTTTGTATGGATGGTAATGAAATTGAAAGACTAACACCAGGGTCGGTGTTCAGCTACAATGGAATCAGCTGTGGTTGGTCTAACTGTTTTGATAGATAGTATTTCATTTTTTAGATTTGGAATACATTTCAATATTATATTACTGTAGAAATGTAGAATATTGCTGTCTTATTCAATTTTGTGTTATGTTAGGTTTTGAACTTAGGTTTAACAGTTTTGAAAATAGTATGTAAACATGTGCAAATTGGCCTGTAGGTGCATAGAGTGTTGGTGGTGGTTGTGTCTGAGTGAGAAAATAATTCATGAAATCTGAAAGATGAAGTCATTGAATGCATTTTGTGCCAAAGCAATGAAAAAGGATCCACAGTTTAGCCCACATAGACTGCTGTTGTGCACACTGTGTTAAGAGTTTTGAAAAAGTGACCTAAGTATTGAGAATTGGATCCTAGCGTTTGTCAAAAACTGTAACAAATAACATTTGATTTGAGTCTATGTGCAGGACTATGAGGTAATTGAGAAAGTATTCCTACCCCTTGACTTCAGTGGCAGTCGGTGTCATTTAAGATGAGGGAGGACAGTTTTTTTTGTCTAATTTCTAGCAGATTGGATGTCTGTCATTCATATTCTATTCACCGAGCTCAATGTAACATCGATAGGTTTAGGCTACTACAGGATACTCAAATGTTGCCCTATACCCATTTGATCTAGGGTGTAATCATTAGTCCAACAGTTGCAAATGAGAGTTTCTATTGGACAAATTCATATATGTTTATCCCCGTTTTGTTTGTTCCGTTTAAGAAACGTTTCTCAACAGAATCAGCGGAATGAATACACCTCTGATCACACGCCTAAAATCCTTGTTTGGGGTTTCTGTACAGCACTTTGTGACATAAGCTGATGTAAGAAGGGCTTTATAAATAAAAAAGCTCTCGGTGACCAGGGAAAAAAACCTTTCGAAGCCGAACCTTCATATCATAACCGCTAACCACTACACACAGTCTACATTGTTGTCACCATTTTAGCTAACGTCACAGTCAACATAGCTACTAGAGCTAATGGGTTAGTAAACCCGCCGCAATCATGCAGTACAGTGTACAGTTAGCAAGCAGTTTAGCAGTTACAACGGTGGGCCCCGATGGCAATAAATTATTAAAACCAAAAGCTTACATTGACGTGGAAGAGTTCCAGTATTGAATAGCCATAGCCAGCTAGCTAACATAGCATCCCTCTCTGTTTAAGGTGGTTGTTAGAGTAGGCTAAACTAGCTAGCTTCATTTGCTAGCTAAGTAGGTGAAAGTAAAAAATAAACTATGAAATATAGCTAGCTCTCTCTCTCAATCTCCCTCTCTCCCTCATTTTTGAATAAATTAATTTGTTCAAAACTGTTCAACTATTGTCTTTCTCTCTCTTTGAGTCAACTGCTCAAAATCATGGGTTGGTCCCTCCTTTGCTGCTATTACAGCCTCCACTCCTCTGGGAAGGTTTTCCACTAGATGTTGGAACATTGCTTCGGGGACTTGCTTCCATTCAGCTACGAGAGCATTAGTGAGGTCAGGCACTGATATTGGGCGATTAGGCCTGGCTCGTAGTCCAATTCATCCCAAAGGTGTTTGATGGGGTTGAGGTCAGGACTCTGTGCAGGCCAGTCAAGTTCTTCCTCACTGATCTTGACAAACCATTTCTGTATGGACCTCGCATTGTGCACAGGGGTAGTGTCATGCTGAAACAGGAAAGGTTTCCCCACACTGTTGCCACAAATTTGGAAGCACAGAATCATCTAGAATGTCATTGTAAGCTGTAGCGTTACATTTTCTCTTCACTTGAACTAAGAGTCCTATCCCAAACCACGAAAAACAAACCCAGACCATTATTCCTCCTCCATCAAAGTTTACAGTTGGCACTATGCATTCGGGTAGGTAGCGCTCTCCTGGCATCTGCCAAACTCAGACTGCCATCACTCCAGAGAATGTGTTTCCACTTCTCCCGAGTCCAATCGCTGCGAGCTTTACACCACTCCAGCCAACACTTGGCATTGCGCATTGTGATCTTAGGCTTGTGTGCGGCTGCTCGGCCATGGAAATCCATTTCATAAAGCTCCCGACGAACAGTACTTGTGCTGACGTTGCTTCCAGAGGCAGTTTGTCACTCAGTAGTGAGTGTTGCAACCGAGGACAAGGGCTATAGCACTTGGTCCCGTTCTGTGAGCTTATGTGGCCTACCACTTTGTGTCTGAGCTGTTGTTGCTCCTAGACGTTTCCACTTCACAATAACAGCACTTACAATTGACTGCAGGGCATACATTTGACGAAAGTTCCTCTTGTCCAGGTGGGAAAGGGTAGTGTGGAGTGCAATAGAGATTGCCTCGTCTGTGGATCTGCTGGAGCGGTATGCAAATTCGAGTGGGTCCAGGGTGTCTGTGATGATGGTGTTCATATGAGCCATGTCCAGCCTTTCAAACCATTTCATGGCACCAGATGTGATTGCTAAGGGGCGATAGTCATTTAGACAGGTTATTTTGTGTTTTTGGGAACAGGGACTATGGTGGTCTGCTTCAAACATGTAGGTATTACAGAGTGGGTCAGGGAGAGGTTGAAAATATAATTGAAGACACTTGCCAGCTGGTCAGCGCATGCTCTGAGTACATTTACATTTACATTACATTTACATTTAAGTCATTTAGCAGACGCTCTTATCCAGAGCGACTTACAAATTGGTGCATTCACCTTATGACATCCAGTGGAACAGCTACTTTACAATAGTGCATCTAAATCTTTTAAGGGGGGTGAGAAGGATTACTTTATCCTATCCTAGGTATTCCTTAAAGAGGTGGGGTTTCAGGTGTCTCCGGAAGGTGGTGATTGACTCCGCTGTCCTGGCGTCGTGAGGGAGTTTGTTCCACCATTGGGGGGCCAGAGCAGCGAACAGTTTTGACTGGGCTGAGCGGGAACTGTACTTCCTCAGTGGTAGGGAGGCGAGCAGGCCAGAGGTGGATGAACGCAGTGCCCTTGTTTGGGTGTAGGGCCTGATCAGAGCCTGGAGGTACTGAGGTGCCGTTCCCCTCACAGCTCCGTAGGCAAGCACCATGGTCTTGTAGCGGATGCGAGCTTCAACTGGAAGCCAGTGGAGAGAGCGGAGGAGCGGGGTGACGTGAGAGAACTTGGGAAGGTTGAACACCAGACGGGCTGCGGCGTTCTGGATGAGTTGTAGGGGTTTAATGGCACAGGCAGGGAGCCCAGCCAACAGCGAGTTGCAGTAATCCAGACGGGAGATGACAAGTGCCTGGATTAGGACCTGCGCCGCTTCCTGTGTGAGGCAGGGTCGTACTCTGCGGATGTTGTAGAGCATGAACCTACAGGAACGGGCCACCGCCTTGATGTTAGTTGAGAACGACAGGGTGTTGTCCAGGATCACGCCAAGGTTCTTAGCGCTCTGGGAGGAGGACACAATGGAGTTGTCAACCGTGATGGCGAGATCATGGAACGGGCAGTCCTTCCCGGGAGGAAGAGCAGCTCCGTCTTGCCGAGGTTCAGCTTGAGGTGGTGATCCGTCATCCACACTGATATGTCTGCCAGACATGCAGAGATGCGATTCGCCACCTGGTCATCAGAAGGGGGAAAGGAGAAGATTAATTGTGTGTCGTCTGCATAGCAATGATAGGAGAGACCATGTGAGGTTATGACAGAGCCAAGTGACTTGGTGTATAGCGAGAATAGGAGAGGGCCTAGAACAGAGCCCTGGGGGACACCAGTGGTGAGAGCACGTGGTGAGGAGACAGATTCTCGCCACGCCACCTGGTAGGAGCGACCTGTCAGGTAGGACGCAATCCAAGCGTGGGCCGCGCCGGGAGATGCCCAACTCAGAGAGGGTGGAGAGGAGGATCTGATGGTTCACAGTATCGAAGGCAGCCGATAGGTCTAGAAGGATGAGAGCAGAGGAGAGAGAGTTAGCTTTAGCAGTGCGGAGCGCCTCCGTGATACAGAGAAGAGCAGTCTCAGTTGAATGACTAGTCTTGAAACCTGACTGATTTGGATCAAGAAGGTCATTCTGAGAGAGATAGCGGGAGAGCTGGCCAAGGACGGCACGTTCAAGAGTTTTGGAGAGAAAAGAAAGAAGGGATACTGGTCTGTAGTTGTTGACATCGGAGGGATCGAGTGTAGGTTTTTTCAGAAGGGGTGCAACTCTCGCTCTCTTGAAGACGGAAGGGACGTAGCCAGCGGTCAGGGATGAGTTGATGAGCGAGGTGAGGTAAGGGAGAAGGTCTCCGGAAATGGTCTGGAGAAGAGAGGAGGGGATAGGGTCAAGCGGGCAGGTTGTTGGGCGGCCGGCCGTCACAAGACGCGAGATTTCATCTGGAGAGAGAGGGGAGAAAGAGGTCAGAGCACAGGGTAGGGCAGTGTGAGCAGAACCAGCGGTGTCGTTTGACTTGACGAGGATCGGATGTCGTCGACCTTCTTTTCAAAATGGTTGACGAAGTCATCTGCAGAGAGGGAGGAGGGGGGGAGGGGAGGAGGATTCAGGAGGGAGGAGAAGGTGGCAAAGAGCTTCCTAGGGTTAGAGGCAGATGCTTGGAATTTAGAGTGGTAGAAAGTGGTTTTAGCAGCAGAGACAGAAGAGGAAAATGTAGAGAGGAGGGAGTGAAAGGATGCCAGGTCCGCAGGGAGGCGAGTTTTCCTCCATTTCCGCTCGGCTGCCCATGTCTTGGTAATCCAGTTGGCCCTGCAGCCTTGTGACATCAGCTACTGAGAGCGAAATCACACAGTCTTCCGGCACAGCTGGTGTTTTCATGCATGGTTCAGTTTTGCTTGCCTAGAAGCGAGCATAGAAGCCTTTAGCTTATCTGGTAGGCTTGCATCACTGGGCAGCTTGTGGCTGGGTTTCCCTTTGTAATCAGTGATAGTTTGCAAGCCCTGCCACATCTGACGAGTGTCAAAACCGGTGTAGTAGGATTCGATCTTAGTCCTCTATTGACGCTTTGCCTGTTTGATGGTTCATCAGAAGGGCATAGCAGAATTTCTTATAAGTGTCCAGATTAGTGTCCCACTCCTTGAAAGCGGCAGCTCTAGCCTTTATCTCTGTGCGGATGTTGCCTGTAGTCCATGGCTTCTGGTTGGGATACAGTATTTTCCACTCTGAGCTAGCAAAATAGTCCTGTAGTTTAGCATCAGCTTCATCGGACCACTTCCATATTAAGTGCATCAATGGTACTTCCTGTTTGAGTTTTTGCTTGAAAGCAGGATTCAAGAAGATAGAGATCTGGTCAGATTTTCACCTCGAGTTGCACACGTGACATGCTGTTAGATCTTGGGAAAAAATGGATTTAAGTTTTCCTGCATTAAAATCACCGGCCACTAGGAGTGATGAGCATTCTCTTGTTTGCTTATGGCCCTATAGAACTCATTGAGTGCGATCTTAGTGCCAGCATCGGTTTGGGGTGCTAAATAGACAGCTACAATAAAATATAGATGAAAACTATCTTGGTAAATAGCATGGTCTACAGCTGTTGTTAACAAAGAGTCACACACCTCCCTTGAGCTGCCGACGCTGCCGTTCTGTCCTTCCGATGCATAGAAAAAACAGCTAGATGTATATTATCCATGTTCTTGTTCAGTCACGACTACGTAAAACAGGATATTCCAGTTCTTCAGGTCCTGTTGATAGGATAGTTTCGAACAGAGCTCATCCAGTTAGTTCTCTAGTGATTGTAGAACAGAGGGTAAAGGCAGTTTATGTACTTGCCGACGTAGTTTCGTCAGGTTGCCCACACGTCGGCCTCTCTTACGCTGCCTTTTTAATTTCCGTGCCTCTGGGATTAGGGCCTGGTCCGGGTGAGAAGTATGCCCTTCGCCTCCGACTCGCTGAAGTAGAAATCTTCACCTAAATCCAGGTTAGTGATAGTTGTTCTGATGTCCAGAAGCTCTTTCCGGGTCATTGGAAATAATGCTGGAAACATGTACATCAAAAGTTGGTCGGGAGCCCGTAAATCGGCTGCTATCCAATGCAGCGCCATTCGTAACAGATCTCTCAGGTGTGCTAGTGAGGTTATGTGACTGGCCCCTATCAAGTGGATGAGTGACTTTGCACTAAGCTCTGCTCCCAGGCAGAACTCACACACAGATGACATCTGCCTCCCCTATAAGATGTAGTCTGGTGCTCTCTGGCTCTGTGCTGTCTGGCTCCGTCTGTCTGGGGGCTGCAGTAACCGCCCCAGGGTAGTGAGTCCTCATCGTTTAACCCACAGGCTCCCTTTAAAACCGATAGAACAGGCCCAGCTTTAGAACTTGAATCCTCCCTCAGGCTAACACCACTCTCTCCTCCCCTCAGGGTGGGAGCCATGCCTGTCATACGGAGGTTACTATACACCTGTGTATTCTGTCTCAGTGCTATACTCACACACAAATGACATTGAGTCAGTTCAAATCATGCAACATGCCTTATATTGACATACTTTGCCAATGTCATTGGACTTGCTAGATACTGTAGGAAAGGTCAGGACATTGTACAACACTTCCAAAAGTATGTAAATTGCATAAAGAATTCTCTTGTGCCAACAAACAAAGATGGTATTTAAACTAGCCTCTCTGGTAGTGGAAAAATATTTACACATTAAACAAAATAGTATTGAAGGGAGGGTGAAGAACAAGCCTGACATTTAACAATACATGCCACTGCAATTTCCTCCCGGCTCTCGCCTGTCAGTCTGTTTCACGCCATGTTGTGCTCTTTGTGTTTCATTTCACACCATTTTCACCTCCTCTTACCCCATAGTGTATTTTATTCTCTACATTTTTTATGGTACTTCTGAGATAGGAGTGTAATGTTAAGCTATCGTCTTTTCCCCATTGGGTACTGAAGCCTGAGGCTATTAGCTAATATAAGCGATAGCGGTGCATATGGAAATGTTGCACATGCAAATGGGTTTTACTTTTGGATAAAGAAGTGCTCATGTTAAGATAATCATCAGTACTTCAAATTGAATATTGGATGAAAAATATTTTTAACATTTCTATGTGGAATTTTCAACTCAACTTTCAAAGTATACTGTACATAGTTCTGTTGATTATGTTGAAATTAGATTGATGTAACAACCTGTCAGGCAGGTTAAGTCAATGTATTAAGTTGAAGTTTTACCGTAATTTCAACGTTTACAATGCTAGTTGCAATCAGATGAAAACAGATGCTGACTTTTTTCAAATCCAATGTATTTTCCATGTTGATTCCACGTTACAATACATTGACAAATTAAGTTGGAACTACTTTGATTCAACCAGTGTGTGTGTAACGGTTTTCTTGACTTGAAGGAGAGGCGGACCAAAGCGCAGCGTGGTTATTTTGATTCATGTTTAATAAAGCACTTCACATGAACAGACTAACAACACAATAAACGTGAGAAAACCTAAAACAGCCATATCTGGTGCAAACACAGAGACAGGAACAATCACCCACCAACACACAGTGAAACCCAGGCTACCTAAGTATAATTCTCAATCAGAGACAACTAATGACACCTGCCTCTGATTGAGAACCATACTAGGCCGAAACATAGAAATACCCAAATCATAGAAAAACAAACATAGACTGCCCACCCCAACTCACGCCCTGACCATACTAAATAATGACAAAACAAAGGAAATAAAGGATAGAACGTGACAGTGTGCCCAGTGGGCTCTGATGGACAGCTCTTAATCATCCACAGGAAGCAATGAGGAAACATTGAATAATAAATCAGTAAAGTTAAAAAGACTTGCCAAAGCCTCCCCCTTTTCTCCTTCATCCAAATCCAGATAGCTGATGTTCTGAAAGAGCTGCAAAATCTGGACCCCTACAAATCAGTTGGGCTAGACAATCTGGACCCTCTCTTTCTAAAATGATCCTCCGCAATTGTTGCAACCCCTATAACTAGCCTGTTCAACGTCTCTTTCGTATCGTCTGAGATCCCCAAAGATTGGAAAGCTGCCGCAGTCATCCCCCTCTTCAAAGGGGGAGATACTCTAGACCCAAACTGTTACAGACCTATATATATCCTTCCCTGCCTTTCTAAGGTCTTCAAAAGCCAAGTTAACAAACAGATACCCAACCATTTCGAATCCAACCATACCTTCTCCGCTATAAAATCTGGTTTAAGGTCCTAAACAATATCATAACCGCCATTGATAAAAGACAACACTGTGCAGCCGTATTCATCGACCTTGCCAAGGCTTTCGACTCCGTCAGTCACCGCATTCTTATCAACAGTCTTGGTTTCTCAAATGACTGCCTCGCCTGGTTCACCAACTACTTCTCAGATAGAGTTCAGTGTGTCCGGACCTCTAGCAGTCTCTATGGGGGTGCCACAGGGTTCAATTCTCGGGCTGACTCTTTTCTCTGTACACATCAATGATGTTGCTCTTGCGGCTGGTGATTCTCTGATCCACCTCTACGCAGACGACGCCATTCTGTATAAATCTGGCCCTTCTTTGGACACTGTGTTAAAACTTCTTCAGGATCGGTGGGTCCCCCGCGGGACGGCTGAACTAACGTAGGCTAATGTGATTAGTTGTAACAAGAACATGTCCCAGGATATAGACATATCTGATATTGGCAGAAAGCTTAAATTCTTGTTAATCGAACTACACTGTCCAATATACAGTAGCTATTACAGTGAAAGAATACCATGGTATTGTTTGTTTTTTTCACCTTTATTTAACCAGGTAGGCTAGTTGAGAACAAGTTCTCATTTACAACTGTGACCTGGCCAAGATAAAACAAAGCAGTGTGACACAAACAATAACACAAACTTACAAATGGATTAAACAAACGTACAGTCAATTACACGATAGAAATGTCTATATACAGTGTGTGCAAATGAACTAAGATTAGGGAGGAATGGCAATAAATATGTGGCGAAATAATTACAATTTCACAAATAAACACTGGGGTGATAGATGTGCAGAAGATGAATGTGCAAGTAGAGATACTGGGGTGCAAGGATAAAAAAAATATAAAAAATATAAATTAAATTAAAACAATATGGGGATGACGTAGTTGGTTGGGCTATTTACAGGTGGCCTATGTACAGGTGCAATGATCTGTAAACTGCTCTGATAGCTGATGCTTAAAGTTAGTGAGGGAGATATGAGTCTCCGGCTTCAGTGATTTTTGAAATTTTTTCCAGTCATTTGCAGCAGAGAACTGAAGGAAAGGCGGCCAAAGTAGGAATTGGCTTTGGGGGTGATCAGTGAAATATACCTGCTGGAGGGTGTGCTACGGGTGGGTGCTGCTATGGTGACTAGTGTGCTGAGATAAGGCTGGGCTTTACCTAGCAAGGACTTATAGATGACCTCGAGCCAGTAGGTTTGGCGACGAATATGAAGCGAGGGCCAGCCAACGAGCGCATACAGGTCGCAGTGCTGCGTAGTTGTCCGAATTGTGGGTGTAACTGGTGTATGCAGTCAGGCGCAGGAGGGCAGAGAATTGGGAGCAACGTAACTTTACTCAGAATAATGAATGGTGCAAGATAAAACAATACACTTGCCCAAACACAAACACACAAACATCAACTTTTACGCACGGGCAAGAAACAGCACCTGTCGAAATAACCAGTCACCAACATACCGAACATGACAAATAAAACAATCCCGCACAACACCATGGGGGAAACAGAGGGTTAAATACATGAACAATAATAGGGGAATGAAAACAGGTGTGTAGAAAAAAAGACAAAACAAATGGAAAATTAAAAGTGGATCGGCGATGGCTAGTAGACCGGCGACACCGACCGCCGAGCACCGCCCGAACAAGGAGAGGAACCGACTTCGGCTGAAGTCGTGACAGTAGTATATGGGACTTTGGTGGTGAAACGGATGGCACTGTGATAGACTGCATCAAATATGCTGAGTAGAGTGTTGGAGGCTATTTTGTAAATGACATCGCCGAAGTCAAGGATCGGTATGATATTCAGTTTTACGAGGGCATGTTTGGCAGCATGAATGAAGGATGTTTTTTTTGCGAAATAGGAAACCGATTCTAGATTTAATTTTGGATTGGAGATGTTTGACAGTCTAACCAGACACATAGGTATTTGTAGTTGTCCACAAGTCAGAACCGTCCAGAGTAGTGATGCTAGGCGGGTGGGCAGGTGCGGGCAGAGATCGGTTGAAGAGCATGCATTTAGTTTTACTTGCATTTAAGAGCAGTTGGAGGCATCGGAAGGAGTGTTGTATTGCATTGAAGCTCGTCTGGAGGTTAGTTAAATTTAACCAACTCTGTTGGAATGCTGTCTTTAATTTCCTTTTGCTGCTCTTTCGTTCATTGTGGTGCTTTATTTCCCTTTAATAAGTTGTCACTTCCCCCAGCCAATTGTCCTTTAAGAAAATTCCATGAATTATGCAGCTTGATCTTGCCTTTGATGGTGCCGCTATCAGTCTAAATCACTTTGGAAAACAGAAGGGAGAGAAGTCTTGGGGTTTTGGGGTTCTTTGTTTGTGAAACCTGCTAGAGGGTGTAGCTGATGTGTTTTCTATTAAAGTGTCTCTCAATGAGATCCCTGCACAGTAGCGGTGTGTGGGTATAATCACTGGGGAAGCCTATGTGTTGTGATAATTGCGTTGTTTGCTCTACAATATCCTGTTAATTCATATGCCTTGCGACCGTGATACACATATAGGCTAAAAGGCTGAAACAATAAGAAGACATTGTGGCAGAATAAATTCAACCACACCTTTGTTTTATCACATAACCGGATAGCAACCTCTGTCCAGTGAAGTCCACAAAGCATATTGCATGTACAGTAACAGACAGTTACATTAGCTACAGCATGGTCAAGCAAGTTCATGTTTCCGCCACTAAACAACTATTGATTTAGAACCACAGAGTTACAAAGCTGCCTCCACTATTCCAGCACCATTCAACTTCAACATTTCAACATCATCAAATCTCATCTGCTTAGTCTAATACAGTGACAACTAAAAGATACCAAAAAACAATTTAGTCCAATCAATGTAAACTAAATATGATGTGGCTGTCCATGGTTCGGATTTCAGTGTGTGTATAGCGTGTATGTGTGTGTGCGTGTGTGTGCACGTTCGTGCAAGTAGAAAAACATATTGACTCACCCTACCTGTAGAGAAATGCCAATGCCATCCTCCTCTCTTCCAAATTGAGAAAACGATCTATCACTCTGTCATACAGTACACGCTTAATTTTTGCTGTCCTAGGCTACCTGGCTAAAATGCTTGCTCACTAACCTAACTTCCATTTATGGGCAGTGTTAGCTAGTTAACATTAGCATTCTACATCTAGCTACATATTGAACTTCCATCCGATCAGGCCAGGGGCACAAGAATGTAATGGTTGGATCAGAATCGCCGTAATTATGATTTGCCAGTACAGAGAATTATGTAAAACCACAAGTCCAGATCCCTTTCCCCATCCATTTCTAATTTAGGAAAGGGACAATTTTAGCTAGATAGCTATTGGAGGACAACAACACAACGAGATGCAACAATTCAAGAGCTATTGGAGGACAACAACACAACGAGATGCAACAATTCAAGAGCTATTGGAGGACAACAACACAACGAGATGCAACAATTCAAGAGCTATTGGAGGACAACAACACAACGAGATGCAACAATTCAAGAGCTATTGGAGGACAACAACACAACGAGATGCAACAATTCAAGAGCTATTGGAGGACAACAACACAACGAGATGCAACAATTCAAGTGTTTCTGTCAATGACGTATGCCCTCAATGGGATTTGATAGGAGTGACGCCAAAATTCAAGCTGGCTTCCTTTGACACTTTTTTTGGTGGACCAGGACCATTCACAGTTGAGCTCGCTCAAGTTTACCTCAACACTGCTTGCCATTTTTTTAATGCTTTTTTATCAAGGGAGGCCAAATGCTCTCTGGCTTCCCTTGCTTTCAATGCTACAGGCGGCAACAATGTCATACTCGTTTGGACGAGACAGCATCAGATAGATGGTCTACACGTCGAGACAGCATCAGATAGATGGCCTACACGTTGAGACAGCATCAGATAGATGGCCTACACGTCGAGACAGCATCAGATAGATGGCCTACACGTCGAGACAGCATCAGATAGATGGCCTACACGTCGAGACAGAGGGGCGCTGTTTCACTCGGACGCTTTCTCCTGTGAGATACATTCAGCCTCTTGCGAATTAAAGGAAAACTATGAAACACAGAGAGAAGAAAGATTTAAAAAAAAAAAAATATATATATATATAGAGAGAGAGGAAGTTTCATCAGCTGAATTCACCTCTGTAAGCACAGATGGTTAGTGTTGACAGCAGAGGACAATAAGGCAATTATGTCAGTCTGTTTAGAGTAACTTTAAATGGCACATAGTGCTTACTTTTTGAGTGGGTGGGCACATGTGGGATGTAGTGAGATTATTGGTTGGTATTGAAATGCCAAACATTACATATCCTAGTTCTACACATATACAAAGCACAAGGGGCACAATGTGCAGTACCGTTACCTATGCTCCCTCCACAGGTGGTTGGTGGCACCTTAATTGGGGAAGATTGGCACGTGGTAACGGCTATCATTAGTGGAAAGGTATTAACCAGCCATTCCATTCCAGACATTATTATGAGCCATCCTCCCCTCAGCAGCCTCCACTGCTCTGCTCTTACTTACACTGTGCAAGGTTATGATTGCCTAAGATACTGTACAGTATGTCTTTGGTGGGCCACACTAAGGTAAAGGAGAGCATAATATGGAGGATTGCAGGTGTATTGAAACCAATTGCACCTGGCAAGTCTCATTATAAAATGACTGGCTGTTGTGGGGAAATTGAGTGTGAACTGCGCTCCTGAATGTTGTGGTGTGTTATGGCATCTGAAGCACTGTAATTATACATCAAGGCTAATCAGAGTGCTGTAACTGATTGTATAACACCGTTTGTTTATCCTACAGTGATGTCAGATCCCAGCGGGGAGACATTACAGGAAGGTGGCTGTTGTGACTGGAGCGTGTCTGTGTGGTCTCAATTAGGATTACAAACACAAACAAACAGGTTCAGGTGTTGAATGTAATTTCCCCTGCATGTTTGTTAGCTACATGATGATATGGGGTGAGGGTGGGTCAGTGATGGTCTTTCATGAGTATATACCTGCTGAGTTGAAAGGGTTTTGAAGAGCTCCCCAGAGTCTCAGTGCAGTTTGGCAGGACGGAACAGGAGGGGAACCGAACAGAACGGTGGAGATCTGAGGGTTGGTAAATAAAAAGAGAGAGGCTTGCCCTTTCAACAGAGCTCTATGTGTTGTGTGTGTGTGTGTAGTACTTGACCTTGCAATAACGTTCCTCTAGATGTGTTGACATTTCTATCGTGAAGCAGGAAAAAGGGCAGCAGATCATCTTTATTATTTCTCAGGAAGTGATCTCTGCTCCCTGCTGTGTGGCGAGAGACCAAACCACATATCATTTACTGGATGCAGCCAGCCTGCCTCGCCGCTTCCCTGCCCGACACTCGCCTGCTGCCTCGCTTTGTTGATTTGCTTATTTTTCTGTGTGTGTGTGTGTGTGTGTGTAAAACATTCAGGGTATAGTTTCCTGCCTCAGTCAGTCTGGGGTGGACACAAGGAAATGTCCTTCTAGTAACCTCTACATTATCCCCCCAGAGGCCTTCATACATATTGATTGTAACATAACCAATGCAGGTTTAGACCCCAGCGGCTCTAGTGGTCAGACTTGGATGAATGCCGCCTAATCTTTCGCAGCTGTGATTAGTATATGTGTGTGTGTGTGTGTGTAAAATCTGTTTTGTACAGTGTTAAAGCTGTATGCTCTCTAAACGCAGAGGAGTTGAAAATGTCTCTGATTCTACAGAGATAAAGACCCATTTTATCACCGACATTGTATTCAATCAATCATTGTGTCTTACCATTCAGATTACTTCCAGCAAATTTTCTGCAAAAGACCCACACAAAATGTCAATGGTGGGATTGCCTCTGTGCTTTACAACAAGGATAGATTGGCCCTGAAATTGTATTTGTTTGGAAAATTGAAGGACTGTTCAGGGAAAATCTATAAGCCCCGCTGATGATCGGCATGCAATTTTGAAGACAGATTTCAGTCTAGGACAGAGTGAAACAGATAGTTTTGCAAAGTTGAACTAATGCAGTTTTCTTGCTCTTGAATCTCTGTTGGAGACACTCATCTACCTGTCTCCATTTGACCTTTAAATCACAATGCCAGCTGTAGCTATATTGCATTCAAAAGCTAGATAAAGTGTTGTTATTCTACAACTATCCTTGGTGTCAATGTGGAATTTATACCCTGATTTAATCGTAACCCAACGTTAATACCTGACTGCAACAAACTGTTTACCTAAGCTTTCTATTTGCTCTATTACCCTTTACATTATTGTCTGCAGAGACATTTCATTAACCTGATTGGATGAATCTTTGTTTGTTTAAAGTCGCCCACACAAGTAGCAAACCCTCTGTGTGTGATAGGGTCAGTCGGCAACAGCACACTGCTGATGGTTTCCTCAGGCATTCTACTGGATTCTGTATCTGTATCTGCATATAATGTATAATTTGTTATACTTGCCATTAATAACTACAGTATGCAGGGGCAGATTTCTAACACACTGGCTCATTTCTGGCACATGAGATCCCCACAAAGGCCCATTTTATTCCTTGAGGCCCCCATTATTAGCCAGATCATTTTCATTTGAGCAAAAAAACAACAAGTTAGACAGGCCCACTAGGCAAAAAATTGACCAGACCATCTGGTATTTGCCCGAAATGCCAGATGTCCAATTTGCCCCTGACAGTATGTCAACAATATCAGCAGAATGAACAGCATTCCACTAAAACCTTTACTTCTCTTGTTTCAAAACCTTCCATGCTGAACCACTTGAATCTTCACTTTATTTTTCATTTACCTGTTCTCCCTCTGACTCTCTCCCTCTTGCTCCACTTCTCCTTCTCCAGATCTTCCCGAGCTAGCCAGGCTTGAAATCCAATTTTGTTACAGTTCTATAGTGAAAAATCCTAATAAGCTAACATGATTATTTTCATTACACAGAAGCCAATAGAAAATAACACTGTATTGTTGTATGTCTGTGACGCTAACAGATGTAGTTAGTGCAGTGGTAGGAGTCTGGGTGACTGTCTAAATGGATCTTCACAGCCAAAGCTTGTTTAGGGTACAGAACACTTTCTTTCTGAGAGTCTGTTCATTATCCAGACTCTGTTCTTACCATCTGCAGGTCCTTCAAATGAATTGGTTTGTTGATTTTCTCTAGCTTGCAGTACATGTAATATACAGCCCTTAGTCATTTTATATTAAGTACCTTTCACACCATCAGGCAGCTCTCTGCTTCTTGCAGCTAGTAGAAGTCCAACACAAAGATACAGTACCTACCATATTCACAGATAGTGCACACCAACATCAATAGTGCACATTCCACCATCAGAACCAGCAGATGTTTTTGCACTGGGTGACTGGGGTTCTACATGCATTCTATATGTGTACGCTCTTACTTATTCCGGGCATACACTACACGACTTTCAAAATCCTAACGTTGATGAGCATCTTATGTTTAAAAATGCTTTTGTCTTGCCAATGTATTGGTGCGCACACTAAACAATGTGGCACAGACGAGGGTCACACGCTACAAGACTCTTCACTTGGTCGTGAGGATTCTTGAAACCACTCTCGCGAAAACAAAAACGGAACGTGACTTTGTTTGTCACAAGACGAGACAGCCAGTGCCAAACAAAGATTAAGCTTGACAGTGAACAACAGCTGGTCGCACTTGTTGTTTGTGTACTGATTTGTCTGCCAGCTCTTCTCTTGGAAGCCATTTTGTTTTCATTTTTTGGGCTACGCTAGCTAGGTTACCTCACATGCTCTGATTGGCTAATGCTGATCACTGTTCCCGAACATTGTCGTTACACATCTCGCACTACAAGAGCATTGCAGATTTTGTGCCGATAAAATGAATTGTTTGAGAATACCGGGACGTTTGGGACGGCTCAAAGACGGGATCGAGAGCCCTCAGATTGCGTCTCTGACCTGCTCATACTAAACAGGCGTCGGTGATGGCCACACGCTACCGAGTAGATACATCTTAAAAGCGTAACCTCTAAAAGTAGAGTAGTGTACACCCGCCTTTGTTCTACCACACGACATGGTATTGGGTAGACGTAGGAATAGAGCGGTCTAGAGCAGAACTCCTGCAGTGCCGTCTCGGCATGGAAAGGCCGAGGATAAAGCACTTCAATCCTATTATTTGGATTATTACATTTACTGAAGACAGCTGTTTGTAAATGTACGTAAGCTGCACTTCTACAGACACAGCAATTTCAACATAATTTAATAAGCTGGTCTCACTCTGACTTATGAAATGCAGTGCTATCGTCAGAATACACCATTCATTTATATAGTGGCTATGTGGTAGTTTTATTTATTTTCTCATTGCTTTCACTTTGAGAGATTGATATCTGCTTTCTCTGGGTTCATGTGACAGTTTGTTATGACAGGAGAAAATATTTGATATCCAAGCATTGAGAGAAGAGTTCTATTCTGATGATGATGAGAGAAATCTGAAACTTGCCTTTGAACAATACTTAATTGGCAGGTAACTACATTTCTGTCAGGGCCACAACCGCTACTAAACACGACAATGACAGTGGAAATACAGTTGGATACACAGGAATCATTCCAGACTCACAACAAGATCCTGCCTGACACGTAAATATTGGAATAGTATGAATTTTCAGCGGGCAGGGCAAACATTTATTTGAGCTATAGTGAGTAGCAGCAGCAGGCAATCTATTGGCCGTGGACAGGAGGCAGTGGGAGGGAAGGATGGGCTCTTGATCTCTCGTAAATCTGCCAGCCACTCTCTCTTCCCACAGGCCTCCATATTTCTTCATTAAACTGGACTCTGTCAGGACCCAATTTCTGCCCAAGACCCAAGCTCTGGATGCTAACTGTAGCATTGTCACCAGCAAAGGGAGTCATGCTATACTGTACACATCCACAGACAGACAGACAGACAGACAGACAGACAGACACACACACATTACACATACACGTAAACACGCACACAATTGTGGTCAGTTGCTATTTCGTTTTCATCAACGGCAACTTCTTCTCTGGCAGTAAATGAACCACTCCATAGCACTATAGATTTAGATGCACTATTGTAAAGTGGCTGTTCCACTGGATGTCTTAAGGTGAACGCACCAATTTGTAAGTCGCTCTGGATAAGAGCGTCTGCTAAATGACTTAAATGTAAATGTAAACTATGGTACTAAGCTCTGGTCACCCCCTAATTGGCCCAAGCTTCCATTAAACACTATGTAAATTAACCAGAAATACATGGAATGCCTTGTGATAGGCCAGACACCTGCCACAGAGTTATCCCTATGGTATTCTACTTCCTGGTGGAGCTCAGCTGTTTTATCTAGACCTGTGCATCCATCAGTGTCAACTCTAATATTGGGTTTCCCCGGCTCCCAATAGGCACCTAATGTTTTTGTTTACGCCGTTTATGTTTTCAGACTTGTGTACTCACAGGCCCTCGCCTGGTGTTGCTCTCTGACATTCTCCTGCCAAACTGCGTGAAAGCAATTTCAGTGTTACATGTACCCAGCCTATTAAAATGCCTCAGCATGATGACATGCGTCTGCAGCTTTGCTCTCTCACTCCCCCCGGTGGCCTGGGATCTGACTTCAGACCAGCAGACAAGGAAAAAAGTCTCAAAATCCAGTTTTCCACCAAATTCTGCTCTGTCCCCATGTGTAATCCTCCATACTATATTTCACACTCAAACAGACCTCCCGGTGTTCTGTGGTGAAATATTAATCCATGATGCACCACAGAAAGTGGTGAATTCCTCTTCAGTCTTTCAGAAGGATGAGGATTGTACACAAGGGGAGGTATTGGCTGAGGACTGGCCATGTTGACTGCTAATTGAGAGGCCTCATGCTGTCTGTCTGTTCCTCTCTGTCTGCCAACTCTGCCAGATCCCCTATGAAGATTCGCTGCCAAACACACACCTCCATGTCCTGCAGGTAGCAGACTGGAATGAGTGGGCCGGGCTGGAGGGATGGACTATTCTCTCAGTGTGGAAAGTTAATCATTTTTACGCTGCTACTCTCTGTTTATTATCTGTGCATAGTCACTTTACCTCTTCCTACATGTACATATTACCTCAATTACCTCGACTAACCGGTGCTCCTGCACATTGACTCTGAACCGGAACCCCCTGTATGTAGCCTCGCTACTGTTATTTTATTGTTGCTCCTTAATTATTTGTTATATTTCTTTTATTTGTTTATTTGTTCTTCTTCTTAAAACTGCATTGTTGGTTAAGGGCTTGTAAGTAAGCATTTCACTGTAAGGTCTACACCTGTTGTTTAGTCAGTGGAAAACTACTTGATTTTGCAAAAAAGTCATCAACGTAAGGACATTGTATTTTTTTCACCCAACTTTTAACCGAAATGACGTGGTAAAATGTGTTGTTGATTTCACTTTGAATTCACGCTAGATGACATCTCGACCAAATGAAATCAAAACTAGATGTTGAACTGACGTCTGTGCCCAGTGGGCTGTCTGTCTGTCTACTGTAGGAGAACTCTACTGGGCAGCTGGCGCTACACTGTGCTACATCTGATCCAGCTGGGAGATGGAGAGATAAGCAAACCAGGAGAGAGGGGGTGCTGTGAGTGAGGGGGGGATATGGTGAGATAGGGCAATAGAGGGAGGTAGTTGGATGGTGTGATTCAGGCCCTGATGTCAGAGTGCTGATGAGAGATGTGCGGGAAGTGCGACACATGAAGCATATCTGATCTGCTCCAGTAGCCCATCTGGGGGCCTCCGGCAAAGAGCTGCCCTCCAGACAAGGCCATTTATCCCACAGCCAGAGCAGCCCAGGCTGGCTCTGTTGCTGACATGCACACACACACATACACACACACACACACACACACGTCGTTTTTCCCATTTACCTATATTATTACAGAGTGTGGCTGACATGTTCAATGGGACAAAATAAACAAATCCAGTTTACTTTCAGTTTATTTCCGTCCTTAGTGTGATTGTCACCTCCTTCGTGTCACTTTTTTCTAAGAATAATGTTTATGGCAAATGTACAGTTAATGTTGTGGGAATAGCAACAATCCCAAGCTGTCTCTCTCCTTCTCTCTCTCGCCACCTCTTATCCTACTTTCTCCCCTCTCCTTATCTGCTTCATTGGCCACACTTACGACAGGCGTAAAGAGTATAGGGAGAGTGCTTGTAGCGTTCATATTGCCCTCATTTTGGTGGATGAGAGAGCATAAATTTGATCTGGATAACTCTTCCCTCAGTGAAGCGGGAGAGAGCGGGAGCCATTGAAGCTAATGACAGTACTTTATTCCCCATCACTCTGTTGGCTCCCCCTGGCTGTCCTGCTCTGCCTTAGGCCCTGGGCTGATTACACAGGCAGATTGATGCCTGTCATCAGTTCCCTGGGAATTGGAAAAGGATTCTACTCTTGACGCTCTCTGTGACAAGTCCACGATTGAATTAGTAGTCTGGTCCCGTGTGGCTCAATTGGTAGAGCATGGTGTTTTCAATGCCACAGACGTGGGTTCAATTCCCACAGGGGACCAGTGAGAAGGGAAAAAAGTATGCATATGTATGGACTGCATAAGAGTGTCTGCTAAATTATTAAAATGTAAATGTTATATTGTCTCTAAACCCATAGAACCTGCAGTCAGCTACACTAACCTTCATCTTGGTCAATGGTAGGTTTGGTCAGTTGGCTTGAGGAGTAGATTTTTTCTTAGAAGGGATTGGTTCTTGCCGTTGCTTTTCATCTGTCCTGATTGAATGGTCATAGCCATTGAGATCAGTGGAGGAGAGGGAGAGAGGGAGGAGAGAGAGGAGACAGTGAAATTAGTCAGGGAGCTAGAGGAGGTCTTTCTGTCAGATGAGAGGGCGATGCTCCATCTGTATTCACACAGTACTCTCCATCCTCTCTTCTCCCCATTCCTCGCTTTGTGTGCGTGCGTGCACATACTACTTACTGTATGTGTCATTAGAATGTACAGTACATGCTTTCATCACAGAGAATAAGACACAGACCCCTGAGGTGAACCCAGCAGAAGAAGCTTACTGGAGTGTCTTATGTACTGTAATTTACATACTCTATCATATGTAGGGTTGCAATAAATTACCTTTCCAGAAATCCCGGTGTGCGGATCCAGGAATCAGCAGGGAATAAGAAAGATATCAGGAAACCTCCAACCAGGATTTCTGGCAACCCTAATCATATGGCATATGGGTTACATTTATGATAGATCAAAGTTATCACCGTACACAGAACCAGGCCATACATACTTAAAAAATATATATATATATTAGATTAATTGGAATTTATTGAGCTATTTGATACTGACAGAAAGCAACACCTGTGCATTTTCCATTTTATAACATCGTTGGGGTGAATTCCATTTCAATTCCAGTCAATTCAGGAAGTACACTGAAATTCCAATTGGTTTCATGGGTTTTCATTGGTTTTCAATTATGAATTGACTGCATTTGAAAGGGAATTGACCCCAACCCTGTTATAAAATGGAAAATGCACAGCTGATGCTTTCTGTCAGTTCTCATTATTCAGTACTTCAGACAAATAATAAAGGTCAGCGAAGCATAAAAGTATTAAAAGTATATTTTATTGATCAAACGCCCTTTCTGTTTCTGACAGCAGACTTCCACGATGAGCTACCCGTAGCCCATTTATTTGCATGCTTTGCTTTGCTGTCAGGACGCTACATATTTTTGCAATGAATTATTGTTTAGTCAGTGGAGGTACACCAGTCATCTCTTAGGATTCCTAGGGGTTTCACTTTTGACTCCCTCTTCTTGGGTTCATGTCTGTTTAGGGTTAGTCCATCTCTATCACAGTAGCTACATTACTCTAACACCCTGTACAGCTGTCATGCTAATGGTGGTGCTCCGTGCCTCTGCCTTGGTTCCGCTCCAGCTAAAGGTTGTGTCTGATGAGGTTATTGGAGCCATTGAGCAACAGTTTGTTCAAAGCCTGTCTGAAGGACGGCGGCTCGATGAGCTGGAACACGGATAGAAGCCATAATAAATTAAAATAAAAGTTTTGGTTCCACTTAATGACGCCAAAGGGCAGATGGAGGGTGTCTGGATGAAAGGGGAGGGCAGGTGTTTCAACTCAATGAACTGTTATCCTTTCCACTCTAAGGCTGTTGCCTGCCGGAGCTTTTGAAGGGAATTCTTGCTTTTCACATAAAGGTATGTCAAAGCCACGGATCCTCAACCAACACTTTTACTTTTATAAAGGCAATTACTGTTTGAGGGAAGAGAATGTGAGATTGTCTTTGTTAAAGATTCCACTTTTCTTTCCGTGTGTGCTTTTCATTCTTTTGTTTTCTATTATTTTATAGAATCCGACATGCCAATCAAAGATTCCACTTGCAGTACTACGCTTATTTTTCACTTCTCCCTGCTTTCATTCTTCTTCATTCTTTCCGTATCACCCTGTCCCACCTGCACCATATCTTCACCAGCAGTAGGCAGCCATATATACAGTGGGGTCCAAAATGTATTGACACCATTGATAAAGATGAGCAATAATGACTGTATAAAATATATAATTCAAATAATGAAATTATATGATTGTATTCTAAGAAAATAGAATAAAATCATAAAATAGATGTTTAAAAAGTTATTAGACTAACATCTCACCTTTACCAATAACAGTGGGGGTTAGCATGTCTTGGGGTTATGATCTTTGACCCTCTAACTTTCTCACTCTTCGTTATTCAAGATTCATTCTTGATTGTCCGTAATCATGGTAGCATCCACATTAAATTCCAAGTGTTTAGAAACATACTCTATTCTTCTTAACAATAAAAGTAACTCCAAAATGACACAATACATTATTTACCATTCATTTCAATAGTGCACAAAATAATCTGAAACACAACCAAAACAAACTGCAAATGCCTCCAACAAGTCTGTAGAGTCAGAAGCTTGGTCATTGTAGTCATTGTATGCTAGGAATATGGGACCAAATCTTAAACTTTTGACTACTTTAAGTATTACTTGTTCAACAACATCTCTTTCTCTGAGCAATTGTATTAGTATAAAACAATATAATACCGTTTTGAGCATACAATATAGCTCAGTATTTGAATGATTTATTTGATACAGTCATTATTGCTCATCTTTATGAATGGTGTCAATCATTTTGGACCCCACGGTATAGAGCCCACTTGGCAGACGTCAGTGTAATGAACACGAGGGAGACAGAGAGCTGCTTTCAAGCGCAGAGTACAACAGGTGTTTAACAAAAGGGACCATAGGAGGAGACATGTAGCTGGGTCCAGGGGTAGGCAGAAGGTCATACACAGGAGGAGACAGGTAGCTGGGTCCAGGGGCAGGCAGAAGGTCATACACAGGAGGAGACAGGTAGCTGGGTCCAGGGGCAGGCAGAAGGTCATACACAGGAGGAGACAGGTAGCTGGGTCCAGGGACAGGCAGAAGGTCATACACAGGAGGAGACAGGTAGCTGGGTCCAGGGACAGGCAGAAGGTCATACACAGGAGGAGACAGGTAGCTGGGTCCAGGGGCAGGCAGAAGGTCATACACAGGAGGAGACAGGTAGCTGGGTCCAGGGGCAGGCAGAAGGTCATACACAGGAGGAGACAGGTAGCTGGGTCCAGGGGCAGGTATACGCGGTAGGTCCAAAAATGGCAACAGTACAGGCAGGGAATAGGCAAAAAGCTTTGTGAGTGAGGCAGGCAAGAACTATCATACACAGGAGGAGAGACGGACGGGAAAAAACAGCGCTCCGAAAAAAGTGTCTCAAAACAAACAATACCTCACAGTGGTGGGGTGCAAGGAACTGAAGTAAATAGTGTGAGATGATGACATGCAGGTGTGTGAACAGGTGATTAGAATTCTGGTGATTGGGATCTGGAGAGGGAGCTGGAAAGTGGGCTGCAGACGTTACAGTCAGTTCAACCTCTATTTTTTTATTTACATTTAGTTGTCAACTAACGTCAATTCAATGTGAAATAAAAACAAATGCCACCATGTCATTGGATTTAAGTTAAAAGTTGGGTGAAAAAAAAATACGTTGACGACTTTTTGCAAATCCAATCAGTTTTCCACATTGATTCAACATCGTCACATTACATTTTTTGGTAAAAATTACATGGAAACAACATTGATTCAGACAGTTTTTTGCCCAGTGAGAGAGTTGGGCCAGGTTTTAGAATGGCTGCCATGTTAGCACCTTTATTCTCAAAATGTTGGTGATGTAACAATACTAGAGCACCTCCAACAATTCCCTATGAAATGACCCGCTGTAAAGAAGTTAAACAGAGCACCGAAATGAACAGAGTTGTAGTGCCAATAAATTGCATATCTGCTTTCACTGGACATCTTCATCGGCTTTGAAAACCATCAGAAACAAACAGCGCACCGCAGAAGCGTCAATTATCACTAAGCAAACGACTATGAAGGAGAAAGTGGCTCTCTCGAAATGTTGAGAAAGAAACCGCATTGGCACAACTCTCTTGATTCAGAGCAATCTGAATGTATTCAGACTCCTTCACTTTTTCCACATTTTGTTACGTTACAGCCTTATTCTAAAATGTTTCTAATAGTTGTTTTCCACCCTCATCAATCTACACACAATATTCCATAATGATGATGTATTAAAGATTAAAAATTGAAATATCACATTTACAAAGTATTCAAATCAAATTGTATTAGTCACACGCGCTGAATACAACAGGGAAATGCTAACTTATGAGCCCCCTAACTAAAATACGAGTAAGAAATAAAAAACAAGTAATTAAAGATCCGCAGTAAAATAACAATAGGGAGACTATACACAGATTAGATGATTGGATGTTCAGGAGTCTTATGGCTGTTTAGAAGCCTCTTGGACCTAGACCTGGTGCTCCGGTACCGGTTTCCGTGCGGTAGCAGAGAGAACAGTCTATGACTAGGGTGGCTGGAGTCTTTAACAATATGTAGGGCCTTCCTCAGACACCGCCTGGCATAGAGGTCCTGAATGGCAGGAAGCTTGGCCCCAGTGATGTACTGGGCCCTACGCACTACCCTCTGTATTACCTTGCAGTCCGAGGCCGAGCAGTTGCCATACCAGTCAGGATGCTGTCAATGGTGCAGCTGTAGAACCTTTGATCTGAGGACGCATGCCAAATCTTTTCAGTCTCCTGAGGGGGAATAGGTTTTGTCATGCCCTCTTCACGACTGTCTTGGTGTGCTTGGACCATGTTGGTTGGTTGATGATGTGGACACCAAGGAACTTGAAGCTCTCAACCTGCTCCAGTACAGCCCTGTCGATGAGAATGGGGGCGTGCTCGGCCCTCTTTTTCCTGTAGTCCACAATCATCTCCTTTGTCAAGGATGATTCAGACCCTCTCTCCAGAGATGTTCGATCGGGTTCAAGTCCGGGCTCTGGGTGGGCCACTCAAGGACATTCAGAGACTTGTCCCGAAGCCACTACTGCATTGTCTTGGCTGTGTGCTTATGGCCGTTGTCCTGTCTGAGGTCCTGAGCACTCTGGAGCAGGTTTTAATAAAGGATCTCTCTGTACTTTGCTCTGTTCATCTTTCCCTCAATCGGAGCCCCGCCGATCCATCACGACTTGTCCGCCGACATAATCGTCCGAGGTGGTTTCAACAGGCTTTTCCGCTGCGACATCGCCAAAGATCCATCTGCTGGCCAAGGCCCGCGAGCTTTCTGAATCGCTGTGTCTCCAGCTCACCTAGCGTACTAGAGCACCTGTAGCATACTCCTGGGCTACAATTACCCGGGCCCACGACCGGTCTGTCGATGTCACCGCATGAAGAGGAATAAACAGACTCACCCCATCGCGACGTCCCCCAAAGGTTAACTCTCTAGCCCTCGCTATCTCCCTGCTTGCTAATTCGGCCTGCTAACGGCTAGCTTGTCAAGCTCCGGTCCGCTAACTGCTACCTTGTCTAGCCCGGGCCTACGAACTGTTAGCTTGTTAGCACAGGCCTGCTAACCGTCTGAACCACCGCGTCCCAATCACTCTCTGACCCCATTTACTTTCTATCTCTTTTTGATTTTTAATTTGTTTATACCTTCCGGAAACCTGCCTCACCCAATGTGATACGGAATCGCTATTACTTTTAATTTTAATTTTATTTTTATGACACACTCAAGAACCTCCAGACGCTAACCAGCTAACTAGCTACAAGCTATTTAGTCATTGTTAGTTTTTAAAAACCTGGATAACACTCGCCAGCCCAGCTTCCCTGCCCATCCACCGCTGCCCCCTGGACACTGATCTCTTGGCTACATAGCTGACGCACGCTGGACTGTCCATTAATCACGGTACTCCATTCTGCTTGTTTGTTTTACCTGTCGGCCCCGTTGCCTAGTCAACGCCATTTTACCTGCTGTTTGTTGTGCTAGCGGATTAGCCTCGCCTACTGTTTTTAGCTAGCTTTCCAAATTCAACACCTGTGATTACTGTATGCCTCGCTGTATGTCTCTCTCAGATGTCAATATGCCTTGTATACTGTTGTTCAGGTTAGTTATCATTGTTTTAGTTCACAATGGAGCCCCTAGATCCACTCTGCATACCCCTGTTACCTCCTTTGTCCCACCTCCCACACATGCGGTGACCTCACCCATTACAACCAGCATGTCCAGAGATACAACCTCTCTCATCATCACCCAGTGCCTGGGCTTACCTCCACTGTACCCGCACCCCACCATACCCCTGTCTGCGCATTATGCCCTGAATATATTCTACCATGCCCAGAAACCTGCTCCTCTTATCCTCTGCCCCCAACGCTCTAGGCGACCAGTTTTGATAGCCTTTAGCCGCACCCTCATACTACTCCTTCTCTGTTCCGCGGGTGATGTGGAGGTAAACCCAGGCCCTGCATGTCCCCAGGTACCCTCATTTGTTGACTTCTGTGATTGAAAAAGCCTTGGTTTTATGCATGTCAACATCAGAAGCCTCCTCCCTAAGTTTGTTTTACTCACTGCTTTAGCACACTCTGCTAACCCTGATGTCCTTGCCGTGTCTGAATCCTGGCTCAGGAAGGCCACCAAAAATTCAGAGATTTCCATACCCAACTATAACATCTTCCGTCAAGATAGAACTGCCAAAGGGGGCGGAGTTGCAGTCTACTGCAGAGATAGCCTGCAAAGTAATGTCATACTTTCCAGGTCCATACCCAAACAGTTCGAACTACTAATTTTGAAAATTACTCTCTCCAGAAATAAGTCTCTCACTGTTGCCGCCTGCTACCGACCACCCTCAGCTCCCAGCTGTGCCCTGGACACCATTTGTGAATTGATCGCCCCCCATCTAGCTTCAGAGTTTGTTCTGTTAGGTGACCTAAACTGGGATGAGCTTAACACCCAGGCAGTCCTACAATGTAAGCCTGATGCCCTCAATCTCACTCAAATCATCAAGGAACCCACCAGGTACAACCCTAACTCTGTAAACAAGGGCACCCTCATAGACGTCATCCTGACCAACTGGCCCTCCAAATACACCTCCGCTGTCTTCAACCAGGATCTCAGCGATCATTGCCTCATTGCCTGTATCCGCCACGGAGCCGCAGTCAAACGACCACCCCTCATCACTGTCAAACGCTCCCTAAAACACTTCTGTGAGCAGGCCTTTCTAATCGACCTGGCCCGGGTATCCTGGAAGGACATTGACCTCATCCCGTCAGTTGAGGATGCCTGGTCATTCTTTAAAAGTAACTTCCTCACCATTTTAGATAAGCATGCTCCGTTCAAAAATGCAGAACCAAGAACAGATACAGCCCTTGGTTCACTCCAGACCTGACTGCCCTCGACCAGCACAAAAACATCCTGTGGCGAACTGCAATAGCATCGAATAGCCCCGTGATATGCAACTGTTCAGGGAAGTCAGGAACCAATACACGCAGTCAGTCAGGAAAGCTAAGGCCAGCTTCTTCAGGCAGAAGTTTGCATCCTGTAGCTCCAACTCCAAAAGTTCTGGGACACTGTGAAGTCCATGGAGAACAAGAGCACCTCCTCCCAGCTGCCCACTGCACTGAGGCTAGGTAACACGGTCTCCACCGATAAATCCATGATTATCGAAAACTTCAATAAGCACTTCTCAACGGCTGGCCATGCCTTCCGCCTGGCTACTCCAACCTCGGCCAACAGCTCCCCCGCAGCTCCTCGCCCAAGCCTCTCCAGGTTCTCCTTTACCCAAATCCAGATAGCAGATGTTCTGAAAGAGCTGCAAAACCTGGACCCGTACAAATCAGCTGGGCTTGACAATCTGGACCCTCTATTTCTGAAACTATCTGCCGCCATTGTCGCAACCCCTATTACCAGCCTGTTCAACCTCTCTTTCATATCGTCTGAGATCCCCAAGGATTGGAAAGCTGCCGCAGTCATCCCCCTCTTCAAAGGGGGAGACACCCTGGACCCAAACTGCTATAGACCTATATCCATCCTGCCCTGCCTATCTAAGGTCTTCAAAAGCCAAGTCAACAAACAGGTCACTGACCATCTCGAATCCCACCGTACCTTCTCCGCTGTGCAATCTGGTTTCCGAGCCGGTCACGGGTGCACCTCAGCCACACTCAAGGTACTAAACGATATCATAACCGCCATCGATAAAAGACAGTACTGTGCAGCCGTCTTCATCGACCTCGCCAATGCTTTCGACTCTGTCAATCACCATATTCTTATCGGCAGACTCAAGAGCCTCGGTTTTTCGGATGACTGCCTTGCCTGGTTCACCAATTACTTTGCAGACAGAGTTCAGTGTGTCAAATCGGAGGGCATGCTGTCCGGTCCTCTGGCAGTCTCTATGGGGGTGCCACAGGGTTCAATTCTCAGGCCGACTCTTTTCTCTGTATATATCAATGATGTTGCTCTTGCTGCGGGCGATTCCCTGATCCACCTCTACGCAGACGACACCATTCTATATACTTTCGGCCCGTCATTGGACACTGTGCTATCTAACCTCCAAACGAGCTTCAATGCCATACAGCACTCCTTCCGTGGCCTCCAACTGCTCTTAAACGCGAGTAAAACCAAATGCATGCTTTTCAAACGAGCGCTGCCTGCACCCGCATGCCCGACTAGCATCACCACCCTGGATGGTTCCGACCTTGAATATGTGGATATCTATAAGTACCTAGGTGTCTGGCTAGACTGCAAACTCTCCTTCCAGACTCACATCAAACATCTCCAATCGAAAATCAAATCAAGAGTCGGCTTTCTATTCCGCAACAAAGCCTCCTTCACTCACGCCGCCAAGCTTACCCTAGTAAAACTGACTATCCTACCGATCCTCGACTTCGGCGATGTCATCTACAAAATGGCTTCCAACACTCTACTCAGCAAACTGGATGCAGTCTATCACAGTGCCATCCGTTTTGTCACCAAAGCACCTTATACCACCCACCACTGCGACTTGTATGCTCTAGTCGGCTGGCCCTCGCTACATATTTGTCGCCAGACCCACTGGCTCCAGGTCATCTACAAGTCCATGCTAGGTAAAGCTCCGCCTTATCTCAGTTCACTGGTCACGATGGCAACACCCATCCGTAGCACGCGCTCCAGCAGGTGTATCTCACTGATCATCCCTAAAGCCAACACCTCATTTGGCCGCCTTTCGTTCCAGTACTCTGCTGCCTGTGACTGGAACGAACTGCAAAATCGCTGAAGTTGGAGACTTTTATCTCCCTCACCAACTTCAAACATCAGCTATCCGAGCAGCTAACCGATCGCTGCAGCTGTACATAGTCTATTGGTAAATAGCCCACCCATTTTCACCTACCTCATTCCCATACTGTTTTTATACTGTTTTTTATTTATTTACTTTTCTGCTCTTTTGCACACCAATATCTCTACCTGTACATGACCATCTGATCATTTATCACTCCAGTGTTAATCTGCAAAATTGTATTATTCGCCTACCTCCTCATGCCTTTTGCACACATTGTATATAGACTGCCCATTTTTTTTCTACTGTGTTATTGACTTGTTAATTGTTTACTCCATGTGTAACTCTGTGTTGTCTGTTCACACTGATATGCTTTATCTTGGCCAGGTCGCAGTTGCAAATGAGAACTTGTTCTCAACTAGCCTACCTGGTTAAATAAAGGTGAAAAAAAAAAAAAAAAAAAAAAAAAAAATCCTGATTAGGCTCAAAGTCCGTGCAGCTGACAAACATTGCCACACCATGATGCTGCCACCACCATGCTTCACTGTACGGACGTGATGCTTGGCATTCAGGCCAAAGAGTTCAATCTTGGTTTCATCAGACCAGAGAATCTTGTTTCTCATGGTCTGAAAGTCTTTAGGTGCCTTTTGCAAACTCCAAGCGGGCTGTCATGTGCCTTTTACTGAGGAGTAGCTTCTGTCTGGCCACTCTACCATAAAGGCCTGATTGGTGGAGGACTGCAGAGATGGTTTTCCTTCTGGAAGGTTCTCCCATCTCCACAGAGGAACTCTGGAGCTCTGTCAGAGTGACCATCAGGTTCTTGGTCGGATTCTTGGTCCCCTCCCTGACCAAGGACCTTCTCCCACGTTTGACTCTTGGTGGTTCCAAACTTCTTCCAAATAAGAATGATGGAGGCCACTGTGTTCTTAGAGACTTTCAATGCTGCAGAAATATTTTGGTACCCTTCCCATGATCTGTGCGTCGGCACAATCCTGTCTCTGAGCTTTACGGACAATTCGTTCGACCTCATGGCTTGGTTTTGCTCTGACATGACCTGTCAAGTGTGAGATCTTATATAGACAGGTGTGTGCCTTTCCAAATCATGTCCAATGAATTGAATTTGTCAAAGGTGGACTCCAATCAAGTTGTAGAAACATCTCAAGGATGATCAATGGAAACAGGATGCATCTGAGTTCAATTTTGAGTCTCATAGCAAGGGGTCTGAATACTTATGTAAATAAGGTATTTCTGTTTTTTGTTTTTAACACATTTGCAAACATTTCTAAAAACCTGTTTTCACATTGTCATTATGGGGTGTTGTGTGTAGATTGATGAGGAAAAACATGTATTTAATCCATTTTAGAATGAGACTGTAATGTAACAAAATGTGGTTAAAGTGAAGGGGACCGAATACTTTCCGAATGCACTGTATATTACTCTGCCTCAGACCATTGCTCATTCTGACTCATAATGATCCAGGTCCCTAGCTACAACAGCCTGGCCAGCCCAGTCATTTAAATGAGTTCACTATGCATTCAATCCATCTTCAAGACCTCCTAAGGAGGGGATGAGAAAGCCTGTCGCGTAGAGCCGTCTTGTGATGGCAACAATGTAACTGCAGACAAGAGGAAGGTCACTATAGATGTTTTGTTGTTGTCTAGTGCCTCTCTAGAATAATAAGGAAATTAAGAGCTGGATATTAGAGGATTGGTGCCAATCAGAGCTTGCCTGGAGCCTGATTAGTCTCCCAGTCCGTGCAGCTGACAAACATTGCCACACCATGATGCTGCCACCACCATGCTTCACTGTAGGGATGGTGCCAGGTTTCCTCCAGACGTGATGATTGGCATTCAGGCCAAAGAGTTCAATCTTGGTTTCATCAGACCAGAGAATCTTGTTTCTCATGGTCTGAAAATCTTTAGGTGCCTTTTGCAAACTCCAAGCGGGCTGTCATGTGCCATTTATTTAGGAGTGGCTTCCGTCTGGCCACTCTACCATAAAGGCCTGATTGGTGGAGGACTGCAGAGATGGTTTTCCTTCTGAAAGGTTCTCCCATCTCCACAGAGGAACTCTGGAGCTCTGTCAGAGGGACCATCGGGTTCTTGGTCGGGGTCTTGGTCCCCTCCCTGACCAAGGGCCTTCTCCCACATTTAACTCTTAGTGGTTCCAAACTTCTTCCAAATAAGAATGATGGAGGCCACTGTGTTCTTAGAGACTTTCAATGCTGCAGAAATATTTTGGTACCCTTCCCATGATCTGTGCGTCGGCACAATCCTGTCTCTGAGCTTTACGGACAATTCTTTCGACCTCATGGCTTGGTTTTGCTCTGACATGCACTGTCAAGTGTGGGATCTTATATAGACAGGTGTGTGACTTTCCAAATCATGTCCAATCATTTGAATTTACCACAGGTGGACTCCAATCAAGTTGTAGAAACATCTCAAGGATGATCAATGGAAACAGGATGCATCTGAGTTCAATTTTGAGTCTCATAGCAAAGGGTCTGAATACCTATGTAAATAAGATATTTCTGTTTATTGTTTTTAATACATTTGCAAACATTTCTAAAAAACGTTTTCACTTTGTCACAATGGGGTGTTGTGTGTAGATTGATGAGGTACATGTATTTAATCCATTTTAGAATGAGGCTGTAACGTAACAAAATGTGGTTAAAGTGAAGGGGACCGAATACTTCCCGAATGCACTGTATATTACTCTGCCTCAGACCATTGCTCATTCTGACTCATAATGATCCAGGTCCCTAGCTACAACAGCCTGGCCAGCCCAGTCATTTAAATGAGTTCACTATGCATTCAATCCATCAGCAAGACCCCCTTAAGGAGGGGATGAGAAAGCCTGTCGCGTAGAGCCGTCTTGTGATGGCAACAATGTAACTTCAGACAAGCGGAAGGCCACTATAGATTTTTTGTTGTTTTCTAGTGCCTCTCTAGAATAATAAGGAAATTAAGAGCTGGATATTAGAGGATTGGTGCCAATCAGCAGCTTCCCTGAAGCCTGTCCCGTTCTGCCTGATTAGTTCCCCTTCTCTCTCTCTCTCTCTCTCTCTCTCTCTCTCTCTCTCTCTCTCTCTCTCTCTCTCTCTGCTCTGATGCCGTACGGGGGAGAAATCCCTGTGATTTTTGACGTAAAAAAAGAAAGACATGGAATGTACACAATGAACTGTACAGGATGTCAGGGCTAAGCAGAGGTTTCTTCCAATCAGAATGTCGCCCAACATAACATTTCCTTTGGCTGAGAGGGTTGAAAGGAATTGTTAAAAGATTCCCTCAGTAGGATCAGATAGAGTGAGACAGAAATTCAGGTATTACGCTGCAGAGCTGCTCTACAATTTCTCTGATTGCCTCAATCGATTTTTTTGTTCTCACCTTAACCATCTCTCTTTAACAATCTCTCTGTCTGTGGCTGAAGAAGAGATCTTCTAGTGAAGCATTGTATTTTTCTTTGCCTCATTCTATCCTACCCTAGCTATGTGGTGTTTAGCACCCAATCCAAAGTTCTTGCAACCAGTCTATGGTGAAACAACCAGTGATTTTCTCTCTGCCAGTCAAATGCAGTCAGTGCCAGAAAGTCTCTAAGCAGAGCACAGCCAAGAAGAATCCAATAAAACAAAATACTGCCTGGATTAGAGTTTTTTAAGAGGCACAAAAACAATCCTTAATTGCTTTGCTATTCTGCAGTCTTATTCAGGTCAGGATTTCAAATCTGCTGTCGTCAGGTTGACTGTCTGCCGCATCCTAAAAAAATAGATCCAGGCTATTGCTGTGGAATAGCAATCCTAGATATTTTAAATGAGGTCTCCGAGGCTTGACATTTCCTTCATCGCTTAGCTCTCTCTGTCTCAGATCTCCACTGCCCCTGTGTAGCCCTTTTCCACACTATTACTTTGTGGAGGATACAGACGTAGAACCCTCATAAGCTGTTTAGTTGAAACAGTCATTTTTAGTTTGTTTACTTAGCTACCGTTTAGCTTTCACATTATGCCAAGCCTGATGATACACTGGAGAAACAGACTTCTGTCTCATGTACTTTAAGCAATCCATTCTCCTCTTTTCACACCCTCTCTAGTCTCATCACTCATTGTCCTGTAGACCTTGGTGTATTGTTCTTGACTGATCCCTGTATCTATGGGTAAAGCCAGTCATTCCCCCATCACACAGTCCCAGAATGGGCATGTCTGTCAGGATCACATCTATCTGACAGTGAAGCAGCACTCTGTCAGCCTCCCACTCCCGTCTCCCGTCTCTCTCAGGGACACTTAGATTAGTCGGCATATTACATTTACGCCTGATTGGTAAAGTCCTTCAACCACTCAAAGTCCTTGAATACTCCATCCCTCAAAAATAGAAATCCCTGAACTTTTAATTGGTTTGTTCAACAGAATGTGTTGATCTGGGAAAAATGGTCACTTTAAGTTGACAGTTTAGGTTCACTGTACCATATGCGTAGGTGTGTTTCTGCATGTCCCTCCACCTGCTCAGCCAATGACTAGTTGAAGGATTGAAGGTGCTTCAGAAGGGGAAAGCATCCCATCTCCTCTGAGCAATAGCTTTGGCATATACAGTATGGACCCTTTACATTGGTCATTATGCAGATGATAGGAGGTGACCTTCACTATCACCACAGGAGGACACAGCTAAACAGGGCATAGAGAATGGAAGTGTTGAGCCATGCTCTCTTAAACTAGACCCTCCACCATGGACCACTACTCACATGCACCAATTGCAAAGAGAGGTTCCTTAGTATGTGTGTCATTTTAATGTTTGTTTCACACTGTTGTATGTCTGCTCTGATACTGGTTTGAGAGTGGATTGAGATCATTAAGATCATCAATTAGCCTAGCAGCTCTGACTCTGAGTGTAAAATCACCATGGTGATGTTTCCTGCCTGTCCTCACAGGGTAATGTTTCCCTGAACATTGATCCGCTATTGATCTGAGCATGAGAAACCCTGGTTTACCCGGGGGGGATCGACTCCCACTCTCCATTCTCACTAAATATTCCCACTGAAGGGCAGGAGCTGTACGGTCACTGACCAACCTCCATGTTCCTTCTGTTCATACAGAGAGGGAGAAATTGAGAGAGAGAGAGATAGAGGGAAAGAGAGGAGGAGAAAGAGAGCGAGATGAATAGTTGAAGAGATTTGAAGAAGTATATAGTCTTTCACGGCTATGCTCTGATCATTAGCTACATGACAATCCAGTTCGGAAAGGGAGATGATTATGGAAAAACAAAATAATGAATGCCTCTCACATAGTTTTCAGAAGTCTGCTTGCGATCGTATATATATTCCTTTAGTGACTTCCTTTACATTTCTCAAGGCTTCCGTCAATACATTTTTTTGGGGGGCAATCATGTGTCTTGGGTTGGAGGAGGCAGGCTCCTGTGTACAGTCAGACTTTATGAAGATCTCCCTTTACATCTTTTATTCTCTCTAGTTTGTGCGAGATGTCAAATGTGTTTAGTTTGCTTTTAAGAGCAGCTTGGGCTGCTCCTGTTGTGACAGAATAAGGCTACAAGAAAATGTTTCCCACTCCTAACCCAGAACATCAAAATACCTTTGAATTGCTTCTGTCACCCAGGAAGATTAATGACTGGTGTTGAGTCTGTCAGTAAAATGTAACGCTATGTGTCAGCTCTCTGTCAGCCAGAGAGAGGCTTTGTAAAGAAATTGTTTACTCTGCCTCTTGAATGGTGCGATCAAACTTTTTTATTATGGTACACACCATGGCAGCAGTAAAAGCACTCTGCATCTCTGCTTTAGCAAATGCTACATTGACTTATACGCCTTCTGTCTGGGACTGATGGGGGACGCAGTGCTGCTGCAAATGCTGAGACAATTCAGATTTTCAGAGCTAATGTTGATGTGTTTCTTGGTATGGGAGTCATTTCAGGATCAATAGAAACAAAGGGAGATTGCAAGTGAGAACATCTGGCCTCGGGGCAGAAATAATTAAGCATCTATTCGTTATGCATTGAAATCAACCAACCTCATGATCAATCCTTCCAAAATGACTTTGCAATTTGTGGAAAACACGAGCCTAACAATTGAATGGCGCATTAATAATGAATCTGCAACTCAAGACATTTTGGGACAGACAGAGAGTTGGCAAAGAGACCGAGATGAAAAGAGAATTGATGGTTGTTTACTCTAAACTGTCACCACATCATTCCGGTGATACTAGACTCCATTTGGACATATTTGTAGACATAAGTGCTATATTCCAGCTCATTGCCTTGAGCCCATTTAAACTAGTTTATAAACGTAATACTGTTGCCCAATTTGACCAGCTATGTCAAATGTATTGAATTTTTGGAAAAATCTAGTCTTCAATACAAGAGTACCTGCTGTATTTCACTTGCACAGTAAAGTATTATATACAGTTGAAGTCGGATGTTTACATACAACTTAGCCAAATACATTTAAACTCAGTTATTCACAATTCCTGACATCTAATCCGAGTAAAAATTCCCTGTCTTAGGTCAGACAGGATCACCACTTTATTTTAAGAATGTGAAATGTCAGAATAATAGTAGAGAGAAGGATTTATTTAAGCTTTTATTTATTTCATCGCATTCCCAGTGGGTCAGAAGTTTACATACACTCAATTAGTATTTGGTAGCGTTGCCTTTACATTTCTTTTAAACTTGGGTCAAACATTTTGGGTAGCCTTCCACAAGATTCCCACAATAAGTTGGGTGAATTTTGGCCCATTCCTTCTGGCAGAGCTGGTGTAACTGAGTCAGGTTTGTAGGCCTCCTTGCTCGCACACACTTTTTCAGTTCTGCCCACAAATGTTATATAGGATTGAGGTCAGGGCTTTGTGATGGCCACTCCAATACCTTGACTTTATTGTCCTTGAGCCATTTTGCCACGACTTTGGAAGTATGCTTGGGGTCATTGTCCATTTGGAAGACCCATTTGCGACCAAGCTTTAACTTTCTGACTGATGTCTTGAGATGTTGCTTCAACATATCCACATAATTTTCCTCCCTCATGATGCCATCTATTTTGTGAAGTGCACCAGTCCCTCCTGCAGCAAAGCACCCCCACAACATGATGCTGCCACCCCCGTGAATCACGGTTGGGATGGTGTTCTTTGGCTTGCAAGCCTCCCCCTTTTCCCTTAAAAAATAACGATGGTCATTATGGCCAAACAGTTCTATTTTTGTTGAATCAGACCAGAGGACATTTCTCCAAAAAGTACGAGCTTTGTCCCCATGTGCAGTTGCAAACCGTAGTCTGGCTTTTTTTATGGCCATTTTGGAGCAGTGGCTTCGTCCTTGCTGAGGGGCCTTTCAGGTTATGTCGATATAGGACTCGTTTTACTGTGGATATAGATACTTTTGTACCTGTTTCCTCCAACATCTTCACAAGATCCTTTGCTGTTGTTCTGGAATTGATATGCACTTTTTGCACCAAAGTACGTTCATCTCTAGGAGACAGAACGCGTCTCCTTCCTGAGCGGTGTGACAGATGCGTGGTCCCATGGTGTTTGTACTTGTGTACTATTGTTTGTACAGATGAACATGGTACCTTCAGGTGTTTGGAAATTGCTCCCAAGGATGAACCAGACTTGTGGAGTCATGGCTGATTTCTTTTGATTTTCCCATGGTGTCAAGCAGAGTTTGAAGGTAGGCCTTGAAATACATCCACAGGTACACCTCCAATTGACTCAAATTATGTAAATTAGCCTGTCAGAAGCTTCTAAAGCCATGACATAATTTTCTGGAATTTTAAAGCTGTTTAAAGGCACAGTCAACTTAGTGTATGTAAACTTCTGACCCACTGGAATTGTGATACAGTGAATTATAAGTTAAATAATCTGTCTGTAAACAATTATTGGAAAAATTACCTGTGTCATGCACAAAGTAGATGTCCTAACCGACTTGCCAAAACAATAGTTTGTTAACAAGAAATTTGTGGAGTGGTTGAAACCAACCTAAGTGTATGTAAACTTCTGAATTCAACTGTATTTCATTGCATCACAGATTCATGCTTTTCAGCTTCCAGGTTGTGTGGCTAAAATACACTCCACTAGAGAGGAAAAGGGGGATACCTAGTCAGTTTTACAACTGAATGCATTCAACTGAAATGTATCTTCCGCATTTTACACAACCCCTCTGAATCAGAGAGGTGCGGGGAGCTGCCTTAATTGACATCCATGTCTTCGGCCACGGGGAACAGTGGATTAACTGCCTTGCTCAGTGGCAGAATGACCGATTTTTACCTTGTAGCCTGGCGGGTAGGAGCGTTGGGCGGTAACCGAAAGGTTGCTGGATCGAATCCTAGAGATTTGCTTTTCTGTCAGTATTTTCAGCTCTGTGGCTTACACTGCCTTTTTGGATGCCGTAGCTTCAAGGACCCCCCTGCTCTGGGATATCTCACTCATTTTCTGTCTGTGTCAACAACACCCTTTCATCTCTCCCCATGTGAAGTGTGCTTGCAGCTCTCCCGCCTCGTTAAAACAAACTGTCACCCACAGAGCGCAAGCTAATTAAGGTGTCAAAAGAGTCTCCAGATCCATTTGTGTTTGCACACGGACACACATAGTAATACTGGACATCATTCAGCATCGGAAGATGGCTAAATGATACAGTTCAATATGTACCAAGGAATTCCTTTTCGGATTTTTTGGGGGAAGGCAATGATGTCCATAGAGCATCAGTGGTTTTGTTCAGTGTGTCTTAATTGCCTTGGTGAAACGATTCATTCTCACCATTTCGCTTGCTCATGCTCCAAGTCACAGTTCTTAATAGAGAGATCCATTCCAAGAAATGGGAAAAGAAAGGAGAATGAAAAGGTGAAGATAGAGATGATTGGAGAGATGTACCAGGAAAAGAGAGAACATAGGAGATGGTATGAGGGAGAGGGTGTCAACCTGTGAAAGAGCGTGAGGTGGAAAATAGATTGAAATCAACTGTGGTAACTGTCCCTGGGCAGCCATGCAGGCCCTGGGCGTGTTGGCTGTTGTACATTGTCCTGTGGTTGGTCTGCTTGCCACAGAGCCATCTCTGCCTGTATTTACTCTGATTCATAGACCAGGCTTCCCTCCAGCACTAAACACAGCCAGTTCAGAGGGGAGTTGTGCCCAGATGTCACCAAGCGGCTAGATAATGCAGCATGTGTTTGTGACATGAAGTAGAGATGGAGTGTTCTGGACAACTGAGAACAGTCAGAGCAGAGCTGGGAGATGTAGGGTGAATGGCTTTGTTTGATCTCTTTTTAGTCTACTGTAGCCCAATATAAACAGTAGTTACTGTAACTACAGGATAATGCATACAATATGAATGAATGATGTCTTATCTATTTCTGTAACAACTAATTCATGCAGGCAGCAAACCAAAACACAGCCAACAGTTCAACCTGGGTTCAGTTTTCTCTGCTATAAGTTACAGTTGTGTTCAACTGGCAAGCTGGAGTCTGCTTGAGGGCACACAGCTCAAGTAGAGCATTGTGTTTCTTATGATTGAACTATTCTGTGAGAAGTATTGTTTTTGATCGTTTGATCGGTTTTGCTGGTCTGTAGAAGTCCATTTTTTAAAAACATTTCACCCCGTTGGATTTGCTGGTAACTCCAACTGACTAAAAAAAGGTGGTAGAGATGTTGTCTCTCACCAGTACCAGGATGATTGGATCCCCTGGATCGCTGTATTTTTCCCTCTGAAAAATATCAAAGCAAAGTCATTTCTAAAAGATCTAAAACTGTGAGTCAACGTCTCCATTTGAAAGGCTTCAAACAGTCCTGCTCACAAAAAGGTGTGCAAACATCTTCGTTTGACTCCTCACTGTCAACCCTAAAACTACCATTCAGCCACAGGGAGAGTTAGTATAATCCATAATACTTAGTGTCTAAAGAGTGTGTAGTAACACCTAGCATCAGTGCACAGTGTCAAGAGGCAAATTCAATTACAATGGCAGATAAGTCTCTGGAGGGAAGCTCAGGTCTGTTTCGGAATTGAATTGCACTCTGAAATTTTGATCATTATTATCGACCAAAATCGGATTCTCCTTAGTCATGGCGTGATTATTTCTAACAACAGCGTGGATTCACCATTGCTAATCAAATCTTGGAGGGCGCATTAAGCATCCGCTTACATGGCTTTGCCTAAAACTATTTTATTTAGGTAAGCATCTAAAGTTGAGAGGTGTGAAGAGTTTCTCTTTTATTTTCTCAGAGGATAGTGACATTGAGAAGTTTGAGATAAATACATGTGTAGCCTAGCGGTTACAAAACTGTGAACCATATTTTGTCATTCATCTTGGGTTAAATTTAGACATTAGACACTTCATAATCACAAAACTTACTCACTATACATTCATCCTACTGAATAGTTGTATCTCTCTATTTGTGACCGATCGGCTCGATTCGGTCTTATGTAGCAACATTTGAAATGTTTTTTTTTTTACATTGGATAAAAGTAGAGACTCAGAGCTAGAAATCATACACTACAGTGGATCAACAATGGCAAAGTAATTCTGCTTCGAAAGTTGATAAAGTTGTTAGTCCACTTTTGAGATAATGGCCCTTGAATGTTTTGGTACACCTACTGGAGCGTTTTTCTTTGTCTTCATCCATTCAGCATCATTCACACCCTCTTAAGCCTTAGCCCCACCCATCTCTTCACATGTGATGCCATGTGCTAAACAGATTGATTACGGGAGTGTACAAAACAACCAATGATTTCATCCATTTAAAAATTAATTTAGTATAGGTCAATCTAGCAAACCAGGCAACTTTCTAAACAATGTTTTGGTTAGTTTCTAGCTTGTTAGCTAGCTAGCTAACATGACGTTAACTGGCTAGCCAGTTCAAATAATGATCATATCATAAAGCTGACATCATCTTAACTTTAGCTAATTTGTATTCATTATTACAAAAAAATACTCACAACAAGATCATTATTTTCAAGTTAATGGCGAGCTAATTACAGAAAACAGCTTACGGCTGTGATGAAATAAAAGCAGGGCATTCTACTGGAGAAATGTAGAACTTGGACACTGCCTCGTTGGCCTAACGTCATATACTAATTTGACTTTGGTGCAGGTCATATTGTTCTTCACATTCCTGTCTCTAGTAAACACACACCACTGTATATCAAATCAAATATATTGTTTAGACATGTAGGTAGCTAGCTAGCTAGCTAAACAATAAACTATAATCCCAACTCATAACGCTAAAGCTAACCAACTAGGTTCAATGTTAAATAGCTAGCTAACATTAGGCTATAACTAGCAAAGCAAATGGATCTGAGATACAAATTATATTACTACAGAGATCATACACATAAAGTTAGCTAGCGAGCCATCCAGCCAGCTAACATTAGCTAGCTAGCTAACAGTACGCTTTAACTTGCAATGAACATTTTTGTCTGCCAAAATTAGAAACGTATAATATCTGAAAATGTAGCTGGCTAGACTCTCTTACATGTATGAACGCCTCTCCCTCTGTTACGGATGCCATGGATGCCATGGTTTGAAGATGCAATTCAGAGACAAATGTTTTATACAACAGCCTTTGTGTGTTCTTTTTTTGACTTCATCTGTATATTTGCAATCAAATGCCTGAATTTTCTAAATTTCCTTAGCTATCCTACTCCACCGGGAATTCCACTGATTTCAAAACTTGAAGTGGAGAGTGGAGAGCATTTGCAACATTATCACAGTTCTTCGTGATATCTTTCAAAACACATACTACACATACTGTGCAGCTCATATTATAGACAGAAGCGAGCTACATGGCAGACCAAACCCGAACTCATCTCTCGGCATGTCCAGTCCATCCATTATCTCAGCCAATCATGGCTAACAGGAAGGTTCCTGTCTTTTTCCATTCCTAAACCAACTAGGCTCGTAATTAAACAATGTATTCGTATTTACAGATGTCATACAAGTTTGGTATTAAGGCAAATAAAGTTTACATGTTCCAGATGGCATTACTGCCAAAAAACGCATTTTGATAAAAAAAACTAGGTTTTTGTTCAAATGCCTCCCCTGTGAAGTAGTGACGCGCGACATGCACCTTGTTTCCAGAAACTAGTCACATTTGTCCACGCAGCACAACCATAAGTGTTGAAACTGTCAAGGACAATTAGTATATAAAATCCCGGCAGCATATCCTACTCTTTACGACAGATAAGGCAGTATTACATCAGAGAGCTTTTGTAAGCCCTTTATTTCCATTTCACTGAGGTCCTACTCTGATAAAGGACAAGAGAAGTAGCCGTTATCACTGCTGTGCCATATCAATCTCTTCACACTGCCTGTTGTTTTGGCAGTTGTGTCTGGGGTTTTGGAGACAATCACAGTAGCTAGATAACACACCTTTCTCCATTTTCAAAGTGCTTTTCCACTACAAGGATTGTGTGTTTTCTGTGCTTTATCATGGTTTACTTCTTTCTCTGGCATGTGGTTAAGGAGTGTGGGTCAAGGGATTGTGTGTGTGTGTGCCAGTGTGCATGCATATGCACACTAGGGGTAATCTACATTCTGAAAGTCATGCCATCCTTCAGCTAGAGTCTGTCCTTTAGAAAACTTGTGTCTTTTAATCTTTTATCTCAGAAGTCAGACGAATATTTACATTTTCTTGATGAAATTCTCCTTTCAGTTCTTTCCCTCGCTCTGGCTGTGATTGCAGAGCTTGTCTGCGATAATGAACACTCATGCTGACTTACTGCAGGCTTCACAGTGAGGACTGTCATTATTAATCTGTCACAAAACTTTTTAAAGGCATTCCCTATACTAATGGAGATAAATGTAGAAGAGATGAAAGACGATCGTGTTGTTGCTCTTTATTAACCCTGAGAGACGTCCTCTGGTGTGTCTTTTGACACTTAAGCCGTCATCACGGCAAAAAGGACCCACTTTCAAAAGCACTGTTCATTTCCAACCTTACTTCTTGAGAGCAAATATATTTAACACTGTGGTTTTGGATTCTTACAGAAATACTGTATGAGAGCAATTTGGAGCTATCATTATCATCCCTCCCACTTCTTGAATTTAGCACCCATACCCTGGGGCTTCCTGATTGCATCTTAACTGCTGCAGGTGGGAATAATTACTCTCTATGGCTCAGCCATTATTATATTTGGTAATCATGAGACATTCAGAGGAAAATCTTTACTTTGGCTAATTGGAAGAAGGAGGAATAAAGGTATTCAAATGAATCATCAAAGGGTTATCATGAGGGTTTTTTCCTGAAGGGTCTTTCCTAAGGGCCTCTTGTGGCAATTTGTCTACAGTAGTGGTTAGTTAATCAGGGTGGTTATTGTTCCACTTTACTCACTAGCCACTGCACTTAACCTTCTATGTAACAAGATATCCACTCATAATGCTCCTTACAGCCTGCTAGATGGGGGTCCCTAACCCCTATACTAAATCCTAGACTAACAGATTTTGCAATTACAACAGAGCCATATATGTATCCAATGTAGATTTTTGTTTTACTTATAAAAATGTCATGTAATATTTAGGAATCATGTTCTCTGGTATTATATTTATCTTCTAGTATGCTCTAATACCTCCCTGTTGTTGGTGTGTTTCTCTCCAGTGTCTTCTCTAGAGAATGGAAATGTTGGGGGCCAGAGGAGAGTCGAAGCAGACAGTGGAGCCTTCACACACTCGTCCACACAGGACACAGAGAGTGAGATCCACCATTTTACCACAGCATCCTCCATGAACGTCCCCAACCACCGACCTGTCTTCAGAGGCTTCGCCCTACATGAACTCCTGCTCACTAAAGATTTCCAGGGGGACCAGCGGTTTTTCACAGACCATGGAGATGTGGAAGGACATCCCACAATGCCCGGCTCTGTTACTGCCTTTGAGGGGGGGGATGCCTCAACTCGCCTGGTGCCACATGAGGACGCCCCTGCCTTCTCTGACATCGCCACTACTGCCACGGTGGCTGCCACAACCCCCCTCACCATCTCTGCTTCCACAGACCCTGGGCTACTGGTGAGCATGGCTCAGAATAACCAGTTTGCCAAGGACAAGGCCAGGGAGGCAGAGAAGGTGGCAGTGACCACAGACTCCCTGACCACCCCTGTAGTGGCAACCACTGCCCCTACAGTCAGTGGCCGCAGTCCCAATGCCCCCCCCTTCCTGAATGGAAGCGCCTATGGTCAGGGGGAAGTTATCATGGAAGCCACCCTGCCCCCCCCTGTCCTGACCACCTCAGTTAGGGCGGAGAAAGGTGAGTCAGAGGAACCAGGGGTAAAGAATAAAACAGACCCTGGCATCCAGCTCACCAAACTGACCCCCTTATCCACAGGAGAGGTGGATGAGGGAATGACCACCACAACCATCATCACAACCACCACCATCACCACCACGCAGACACCAGGTAACTTCTGTTTCTATTGGTCTCATACACACACACAGTATAGAGTGAAGTAGAAGTATGTGAATCCAATTACATCCATTTGGCAACTGCAGCTTTTCTGTAATGGCCCCAATGCAATGGCTTTAGAGTAGCAGCTTTATTAATGCAGGTATCGTCAAATCAACATTTAAAAATGTACTCGGGGGCTGTCCAATTCGAGGTGTCGTAGAAAAATGCACTCGCTTCCCCAATGTTGCAAATATTTTCACATGACCTTGAAGCGTTAGGTTCTAGGCACGCAAGGAAAAGCCACTAGGATCGGAGAGGAGGCAGAGCGTGTGTTAAGCTTTCCTGAATAACCGGGCCTGCTGGGAGCATACAATATGTGGCCCCATTATTATAGGATGACTTGGGAGAATCTGCAACAGACAGCACATCTCAGTATCAAAATTTTAAATATATCCAGACTGGCCTGCAACTTTGCCTTTCTAGACCTAATAAACTGCCAAGGGCATACCCACGACTAATCCATATTGAATTAAATGATCAAATCACAGGGCTTTTGCATCGTTATTGAAATGACATTTTCACTGCAGTTTACAGCCTAGAGTAGAACTTTCCTTGCATTGTGGTGTTGTAGAATAGTTTAGGTAGGATAATTGTATTGTCCCCCTCTCTTGCATTTTTTTGTCTTCACTGTTCTTTTATGTGCAATAACGTACCTGGCCTCTCCACTTACATTGAAAATTGGTGCATCCTTGAATGATTTTATGTGTGGTATGATGCTAGTTAGCCTATTGCAGATCTGGAAAAACAATCCATCTACCACTATTGTCACTATGAATGTTGGATAGAGGGCAGGATAGACAGTTAGACGAGTATACTATATTGACTTATGGTATAGTAAAAGTTAACGCCCAGAAAAGCATAGTGCAGAAGTACCAAAATACCTTGATATAGGGGAGGGAGGCACATGCAAGCCGATTACAAAATTTGGCTAGGATGGAAGATATTATATAGTAAAACCTGCAAAAGGGTGAATGTAAACCAGGGGGAAAATGTACTTCTGTAAGACCCGGTGCTGGAGATGAGAAGCAGGTATAGTGAACATTTAATTATCAACAGACATGGAACAGGACAGGAACAGCATCAGAACAGGGAGAATAAAACGACATGATGACAATAAATGCTGAAGCGGGGAACAGACAGATATAGGGGAGGTAATGAGAGCAGGTGATTGAGTCCAGGTGAGTCCAATGAATCACTGAAGCGCGTGACGAGGGAAACAGGTGTGTGTAATGATGGTGGCAGGAGTGCGTAGTGCTGGGTAGCCTAGCACCCACGAGCGCCAGGGAGGGAGAGCAGGAACAGGCGTGACAGTACCCCCCTCTAGGGGCGCCACCCGGCGTCCCACCTGGGCGAGCCTGACTGGCCGTCCGAGGCATGGGCGCTGGACAAGCCGGCTGAGGGTGTAGAAGCCCGACAAATTGGCAGAGGCGTGGGAGCCTGACGATCCGGTTGAGGCGTAATGCCTGAGGATCCCGCTGGGATGTGGGAGCCTAGCGAGCCAGCTGAGACATGGGAGCCTGATGATCCGGCTGAGGCGTAAAAGTGCGTGATGAGGGAAACAGGTGTGCATAATGATGGTGGCAGGAGTGTGTAGTGATTGGCAGCCTGGCGCCCTCGAGCGCCAGGGAGGTAGAGAGGGAGCAGGTGTGCATAATGATGGTGGCAGGAGTGTGTAGTGATTGGCAGCCTGGCACCCTCGAGCGCCAGGGAGGGAGAGAGGGAGCAGGCGTGCATAATGATGGTGGCAGGAGTGTGTAGTGATTGGCAGCCTGGCGCCCTCGAGCGCCAGGGAGGGAGAGAGGGAGCAGGCGTGCATAATGATGGTGGCAGGAGTGTGTAGTGATTGGTAGCCTGGCGCCCTCGAGAACCAGGGAGGGAGAGAGGGAGCAGGCGTGCATAATGATGGTGGCAGGAGTGTGTAGTGATTGGCAGCCTGGCGCCCTCGAGAACCAGGGAGGGAGAGAGGGAGCAGGCGTGCATAATGATGGTGGCAGGAGTGTGTAGTGATTGGCAGCCTGGCGCCCTCGAGCGCCAGGGAGGGAGAGAGGGAGCAGGCGTGCATAATGATGGTGGCAGGAGTGTGTAGTGATTGGCAGCCTGGCGCCCTCGAGCGCCAGGGAGGGAGAGAGGGAGCAGGCGTGCATAATGATGGTGGCAGGAGTGTGTAGTGATTGGCAGCCTGGCGCCCTCGAGCGCCAGGGAGGGAGAGAGGGAGCAGACGTGCATAATGATGGTGGCAGGAGTGTGTAGTGATTGGCAGCCTGGCGCCCTCGAGCGCCAGGGAGGGAGAGAGGGAGCAGGCGTGCATAATGATGGTGGCAGGAGTGTGTAGTGATTGGCAGCCTGGCGCCCTCGAGCGCCAGGGAGGGAGAGAGGGAGCAGGCGTGCATAATGATGGTGGCAGGAGTGTGTAGTGATTGGCAGCCTGGCGCCCTCGAGAACCAGGGAGGGAGAGAGGGAGCAGGCGTGACAACTTCCCTCTCCAGTGCCCAATAAAAAAAACACACAACCTTCCCAAATCCAAAGAAAATAGTATGACAACCTGGGGTTGGAACCAAAACTATTTTACAATCATTTCATTTTGAACAGAACCATATTTTTTTTGTTCCATTCCACTGTTACAAATTAAAAAAAGTAACAGTTTATATCATTCATTTCTGTTACTTTTTAAACCTCTGAAATCATTAAAAAAACATTTACATTAACATTAAATTACACTACCAATCAGTGTGGATAGAGCAGCCTGCTTTTGAGTGTGCATTCGACAGATGAGTGTAGGGTGCGTGATGCGACTGAAATTTTGCTGGTGGGGAGAGTGCGAGAGAGGGTGGTGGAGAAGGCTTGGCTTGACACGCTGGGCATCTTGTTATGACATGCATTATCTGAATTAGGCCCACAGAATTATACCTACAGAGGAGTGGCTTCTATGATGGAACTCTGAATATCTTTGAATGTTATTTCCCACACATAACGCACCAAAGTGCCTATGCAATTTCAGCAGGCAGGCTAGCAGACACTAGAATATGTTTCGGGGGGAAAGAGTAGGGCTTTGCATAGGCACTTTGTTGCGTTTTGTGAGGAAAATAATGTTATTAACTGGTTACATGCATTTAAAATAATGGTTCTGTTCCGGAACAGTATATTTCACTTTCATTCACGGTTCTGATTTTGTTCCTCAAAAAAAATGTTGATTTTGTTCCATGACCGGTTCCAAACCCTGATGACAACCCTTAGCAGTAACATAAAGTGGCCTGCATGACTGCCTCTCGTTTACAGTGTTTACTCAGATTTTAGTCCGAGTCTTGTACAGCGTTGCAGGAATAGCGTTGGAGAGGGCCAGTCAGTGTTTCTCATCCTTCCGTGCTGACAGCTCCTATTCATCTGGCACCCAGGATCACAAAGCTGATCATGCGGCAAACCAATCTGCAGAGGCCGGCTCCACCTGATCTGTGCTGCCTGGCTGTCCTCTCTAGTGGGTCTAGATGGCTAAGGGGCGGCGTGATCTCCAAGGCCCGGCTGAGAGGCAGGGAATCTGGGGAGTTAATGAGGGGGTTAGAGGGCCACTGAGACACAGATGGGCTGTCAGAGATGGATCAGTAGTCTGGGAAGAGGGATCACTTGTCTTTTCATTTCTCCTGTGCCAGGTCCCTGCACTGTGAATTTCACTGACCCCGAGGGCCACATCAAGATTCCACAGCAGCATTCTGCAGCGTTGTCGTCCGACCCTGGAGTGGATTGCACCTATGTGGTGACGGTCTACCTGGGATACGGGATTGAAGTACAGGTCAGTGAAAACAGGATACTGTCTAAGTTGTCCCTTTTATGGGGTTCACATCCATACACTTTCCCACATCTCAAGGTTTTAATGGACCCCTGCTCAGTGTGTTAATGTTAATGGAAATGAGAGGAGGGCTGTTAGGTCCAGGTTTGCCAATAGGCCTTGGGTTAGTGTTGCTGGACACACTGTTTTAGCACCACTCTAGCACTCTCTCTCTCTCTTCCCTACCTTCATTTAACCTAATTATCATGGCTGTCGTTAGAGCCAGCGGCTCTGATGAAGTGTTACACCTTTATGCTATTTTCAGCTGCCCAAATGCTAATGAGCTATGCATCTATTGGAATCTCAAACTAACATAACATTTCAGCTTGCTCATGAAACAAATGGCTCATGTCAACATTTATGAGTGCAGCTTATTTATGCCATTACAAAAAAAAAAATAGATCAACTGCACTTCATGTTTAGCAAGTGTCTTACTTGTAACTAGAGTAGTTTCAAAATAAAACCATTATAGTTATTCCTGAAAATGTTCTCTTGGAGTGGTAAGGGGAAATCTGAATTCAGCCAGGGCTGTTTGCTTGTTGTGTTTCTATTCATTCATGTGGAACTTGTTATCTCTGGGCTGTCACAGCAACAGTCCCACCACAATCAATACAGACCCGGCAGCAGAGACACCACAGCACAGCGAAATGTTTAGTCAGCCGTAATTTCGTAATGATCTATTGAGACACAATGGCCTACTAAAATTGTTTGCGAAAGCGTGGGTAAAAGACAAACCCCGAGTTCCATTTGCTAGCATGCATTCAGAGGGCCCTCACTTTGAATGCATCTCTTTCACTGCTCCCGGCTTGGCTGCATCCAATGTTTATCTATGGAAGCAGGCGTCAGTCATTTTTTTCTCCAGGGAAGGAAGGGATGGTGCGTCTATTTTCCCTAGCAAAAATAATAATAAGTTACTTAAATTGATGTATGTGGAGTCTACATTAAATAGGTCAAAATGCATTTAGATTCATTTAAATTTCCAGACAAAATGTATAATTCTGTATCGCATTAACAGTGAAGACGTGACTCCGGGATGCTGGCCTTCTAGGCAGAGCTGATGCTCCAGATACTCAACTAGTCTAAATAAGGCCAGTTTAATTGCTTCTTTAATCAGGACAACAGTTTTCAGCTGTGCTAACATAATTGCAAAAGGTTTTTCTAATGATCAATTAGCCTTTTAAAATTATAAACTTGGATTAGCTAACACAACGTGCCATTGGAACACAGGAGTGATGGTTGCTGATAATGGGCCTCCACCTATGTAGATATTCCATAAGAAATCATCTGTTTCCAGCTATAATAGTCATTTACAACATTAACAATGTCTACACTGTATTTCAGATCAATTTGATGTTATTTTAATGGACAAAAAATGTGCTTTTCTTTCAAAAACAAGGAATTTTCTAAGTGACCCAAACTTTTGAACGGTAGTGTACTTTTTTGGGCTTATGCAAATCATCAGCCTGCAAAATTGGGCCATGGTTAGTTCTTGGCTTCCCACAGACACACATGGTAATGGCTATTGAATGCTTACTTCCTTATTTTTCTGTCCTTCCTGCAAAACGATCTCCACATTACCCCTTCCCTGGCATTTCTAATACTCCAAACACCTCATTTAATACGAAAGACCTTGAATGGTTGAGCTTTTTCATCCCGCCCGGCTCTGGAGGGCTAAGATAAGTTTAGGTGGAGGGTGTTTGTTTGTATGTATGTTTTTCTCCTGCTTGGGGTTTTGGATCTATGCTAAGGTTAATGGCACACACACACACACACACACACACACACACACACACACACACACACACACACACACACACACACACACACACACACACACACACACACACACACACAACCGCGCTCTCAGGCAAGCTTTTGATATAGTAGCTCTTGTTCTCTCTAGCCCCTCCAGTGGACTCCTATCTCAGCAGGCAGTCTCTGTGTAGTGGAAAATAATGAAATGCTGGTGCTGGAAAGCATGCAAAGCCCTGTTTATCAACCCACATCACTGAGGCAGGTAGCCTGATGGGATGAATATGTCCATGTGAGGACCAACTGGACCCAGGGGCTAAAAGGCACAGACCAGTGGATGAATGGGCAGAGGCCCTTGGACAAATGTGATAAAGGGCTGTACAGTCACATGCTAGGCCTAGTGTTCAGTTAGAGAGATAGAACAACTCAATAGACAGTCTCGCACCTCCCTCTCTGGTGACGGCAGATATTGATTGAAGCCAGGGCATGTGTTACCACTCCAAATCATTTGCCACTCAAGGAGGCTGTACTGTCTGCAGGATGTCACAGGATCAATCTGCCCAAGCTCTTAGGACTGTAATGAAATGGACATGTAAACCTGTGTCATGACTGTCCACGAGAATCCAAACAGGTCAGATCAGATTTGCAATGAATAACTTCAATCAGACCCCCTTTCAACCGTAGAGAGGGTGAGGAAATAGCTAATGGGGATTGACACTCACGTCCTTTTGTAAATCAAAGCAGAAGATTCTGGCCTGTGCTCTCCAAATTCACCAAAGGATTTTATTTTATTTTATTTTATTTATTTAACCTTTATTTAACCAGGCAAGTCAGTTAAGCACAAATTCTTATTTACAATTTGGCCTACCAAAAGACAAAAGGCTTCCTGTGGGGACGGGGGTTGGGATTAAAAATGTAAAATGAATCAAATATAAATATAGGACAAAACACTCATCATGACAACAGAGACAACACTACATAAAGAGAGACCTAAGACAACAGCATAGCATGGCAGCAACACATGACAACACAGCATGTTAGCACCACAACATAACAACAACATGGTAGCAACACAACATGGTAGCAGCACAAAACATGGTACAAACATTATTGAGCACAGATAACAGCACAAGGGCAAGAAGGTAGAGACATCAAAACATCACACAAAACAGCCAATACTGTAAGTAGTATACTGTAAGTATGAGTGTCCATGAGTCTTTGAATGAAGAGATTGAGATAAAACTGTCCAGTTTGAGTGTTCGTTGCAGATCGTTCCAGTCACTAGCTGCAGCGAACTGAAAAGAAGAGCGATCCAGGGATGTGTGTGTTTTGGGGACCTGTAACAGAATGTGACTGGCAGAACGGGTGTTGTATGTGGAGGATGAGGTCTGCAGTATATATCTCAGATAGGGGGGATTGAGGCCTAAGAGGGTTTTATGAATAAGCATCAACCAGTGAGTCTTGCGACGAGTATACAGAGATGACCAGTTTACAGAGGAGTATAGAGTGCAGTGATGTGTCCTATAAGGAGCACTGGTTGCAAATCTCATGGCCGAATGGCAAAGAACATCTAGCTGCTCGAGAGCACCCTTATCTGCCGATCTATAAATTACATCTCCGTAATCTAGCATGGGTAGGATGGTCATCTGAATCAGGGTTAGTTTGGCAGCTGGGGTAAAAGAGGAGCAATTACAATAGAGGAAATCAAGTCTAGATTTAACTTTAGCCTGCAGCTTTGATATGTGCTGAGAGAAGGACAGTGTACCATCTAGCCATACTCCGAAGTACTATTAGGTGACTACCTCAAGCTCAGAGGTAGTGATCATACCTGTGGGGAGAGGGGCATTCTTTTATACCAAAACACATGACCTTTGTTTTGTAGGTGTTCAGAACAAGGTTAAGGGTAGAGAAAGCTTGAAAGATTTGTTGTAGAGCGTTTAACACAAAATCCAGGGAGGGGCCAGCTGAGTATAAGACTTTATCATATGCATATAAATGGATGAGAGAGATTCCTACTGCCTGAGCTATGTTGTTGATGTACATTGAGAAGAGCGTGGGGTCTAGGATTGAGCCTTGGGGTACTCCCTTGGTGACAGGCAGTGGCTGAGACAGCAGATTTTCTGACTTTATACACTGCACTCGTTGAGAGAGGTAGTTAGCAAACCAGGCCAAAGACCCCTCAGAGACACCCCTCGGAGACCCTAATACTACCATATCAAAAGCTTTGGCCAACTCAATAAAAATTGCAGCACAACATTGCTTAGAATCAAGGGTAATGGTGACATCATTGAGGACCTATAAGTTTGCAGTGACACATCCATAACCTGAACGGAAACCAGATTGCATACCTGAGAGAATACTATAGACATCAAGAAAGCCAGTCAGTGTGCTTTCTTCCCACTGAAACTCGAACACGTTCAAAAGCAAATACTGGAATAATCTTTCTAACGTAGAACGTGGGGAATGGTCAGAGGCGATCTTTAGAACACTACTGTCATTTTGTTTGTTATTTTGTGATGTCATAAAAACAATTATAAAGGAAATACGGTAATTTAAAGTATTCCCACTACATAGACGAAGTTTCCATACTATGAGTTGTGCATTAAATATAAAAAATGATGAACGTGTTTTTGTTATGAGAGGGATGTGATTTGAGAAGTTATATGAGATAATTGCTTTCCATAACTTTGCACATTGAGTAATCACTGCCCCGAAGTGAGGAAAGGGAGCATGCCAGCCTGCTGGAACCGCCCCTGTCAAGCAAAAGGTGTAAATGACAGGTTATGAATTAACTAATTGATCCAGAGAAAGTGTGAAGCGGCAGCTGTGCATTTAAAATGGTTTGAACTTTGAATCTCAACACAAGGTGGAGACGATAAACTCACCTCCCTGACAAGGTATGGCTGATTAGCTGTCCTAAGTAAGTTATTTTCAAAAGCTAATTTAAGTAGGACCATCCTGTTACTCTGCTCAAACCATCGTATTACGCTACTCTCATCACCCCACTGGGGAACCTTCGATATGGCTGACTAGCCTATCTTCAAAGAAGCATCTTCAAGAGTGATTGGAAGGGTAGTGCTACAGAGGGTAGTACGTACGACCCAGTACATCACTGGGGCCAAGCTTCCTACATACTAGGTGTCAGAGGAAAGCCCAAAAAATGGTCAAAGAATCTAGTCACCCAAGTCATATACTGTTTTCTCTGCTACCACACGGCAAGCGGTACCGGAGTGCCAAGTCTAGGACCAAAAGGCTCCTTAACAGCTTCAACATCCAAGCCATAAGACTGCTGAACAATTAACCAAATGGCCACCGGATGATTTACATTGACCCCCCCTCCATAGTTTTTTTACACTGCTGCTACTCACTGTTTATTATCTATGCATAGTAATTTTACCCCACCTACATGTACAAATGACCTCGACTAACCTATACCCCCGCACGTTGACTCGGTACTGGTACCCCTTGTATATAGCCTCATTATTGTTATTTACCGGACAACTACGAAGAAGGACAACAGTAGAAGAGTTATTGGAACCATTTCGGACAATCAGAGCCTTACAAGCATGCCGCGAAAGGCCCAACCCCCTTTCCAAGGCTGCCCTATTCACCGAGATCCCCGGTGAACCCAGACATTTCACGTAAATACATTAATGATTTCTTGCTCAAAGCGTGTGGCGATTCGTGTGCAAAGTATATGGTTATTGTAGGTGAGAGTAGTTTCTGAATGTGGCTTTGTTAAGTGTCTCTGTCCTTCTCTCTCCCTCTCCATCTCTTCTTTAATAAGCATCCATGTTGTTGTCATTCCACTAGGGAACTGTTTTCTGCGTAATAAGTCTCCAGTCAATAGACAGTGCAGAGTGTGTGTGTTTATCCTGTGTTCTCGTTTAATTAGCTAGTAAATACATAATTAAACCAATTTCTGTACTACTGATTCATAAGTAAGGCTCCGGCTTTTGCAGATGCAAGGAGGATACGACTGTTCAGAATGGTGATATGATATGAGGTTATGATTTATAAGTTGACTGTTTATAGATGTGACAGGTAAAAACCTTATAGAGTTTAATTTGGGAGATGGTAACTCTTTAAAGAACCGCTCTCATGGTGCCCCAAATCCGAATGTTAATTGTTACATGATTAATGATTAATCGGGTAACAATGAAACATACAGTAGTTAGTTAATTAGATAAATAACAGTCTTTAGATGAATGTTAGTCTAGTCATGACACCTGAGAGTGTCCTGCAGAGTGGCATGTTGTCCAGAATGTTAATGTCAGCTCTAGTGGATAAGGTGCCGGATTCTGTAGACAAGGACATATATCCAAGCCTGACCCACTGCACATGCATTGCATATCCTTGAATAGTAACAGGTGTGAGATTATGTTAAGGATTCAGTATCTCTGTTTATCTCTAATCCTTAACATAATCTCACACCTGTCACTTTAATTTCTATTTACTTCTCATATATTAAGTGAATTGACTAATAAAAAGGAGTGAATATGCATTGTATATTGGTGCTGCCACCAGGGGCAACACAAGGTTGAAGCATCTCTTATGGATCACTTCTTCAGAATTACAGTTATTATGAGTTTGTATTCACTCTGCTCAATTATTAAGGGTTCTGTTCCGAGGTGCCTCCCATGTGCATATTTCTCTCTCGCTGTATAGATTCTGCTCGAGGAGGGATGTAATTACGATCTTCACTGTTGGATGAATCAATAAAACGCATGCATAGGCGCACACACATTAATTATATCTCATAGTAAACTGTATGAAAACACAAGCGCACACCACACACTCACTAAAATACATTTTGACCATGAAAAGTGAAAGGGAAGTGCAAACATGATTCTTCTGTTTATAGGACACATCAATTATAATGCCCTACAGTATGTGAAATAAAGAATGTTGTTCAGTAGAGCCTCAGGAGTTTTCTCATAAAGTCTTAGTCCCTAATTTTCTTTTTCATAATCCAAGGAGAAATAATATTTTTCAATGTTATGTGCTCTCAACATGTTACCCTTTGATACCCTTGTTTACAATCATTAACAGTCAGACAGTACATGAGATCATTTTCTTCACCAGAAATGTGGATTCTCCTCAGTAAACTACTGAAGGGCGTTCTCGTAATGCATCATCTGTGTCTTTCAGCTTAATCACCAACTTTTACAACCCAAAACTCAATAAAGACTTGGCTTGGACACCCTGCCACTGATTGAGTAAATTGCTGTTGTTTTAACACTGCAGTTGAGGAACAATGGGAAAGTAATTCTGCTTTGAAAGTTGATATAACTTGTAACCTCACTTTTGAGAAAATGGCCCTTGAATGTTTTGCTACCTACTGGAGAGCTCTGCTTTGTCTACACCCATTCAGCATCGTTCACACCCTTTTAAGCTTTAGCCCCACCCATCTCTTTAAGGATTCATATTTGAGGCTATTTGAGCTGGTCAGTGTGTGTCGGTAATCCTGTCTAAGAAGCTTTTGAAAAATGTATTGCGTAGATAAACTGCATAAGTGTTGCTCTAAACTTTCTGGAGGACCGAGTTTTGAAATCAGTGGAATTCGAGTATGATAGCTAAGGAGATGGAGAAAACAGCTGTCTCCGGATTACATCTTCAAACTAAGGGTAACCATGTCGTCGGTGACAAGAGACGCGTCCATCCATGATGCATATGGGTAAAATAGTCTAGCTAGCTACATTTTCAGATATCACACGTTTCTAATTTGACAGAAGCTGGTTTAATTTCAAGTTAAAGTGTACTGTTAGCTAGCTAACTTTAGCTGGCTGGCTCGCTAGCTAACGTTACATGTATGGTGTTATTATTTGAATCTCAGAGCCATTTTCTTGGCTATTTAAAGCTTAATGTTAGCTAGCTAACATTGAACCTGGTTGGTTAGCTACCTGCAGATTCATGCAGGACAGTAACTTCATGAGTTGGGATTATAGTTAATTGTTTAGCTAGCTAATGTTTTGTGTGTGATCTTATTATTCATATCTCAGAGCCATTTGCTTGGCTAATTATAGCCTAATGTTAGCTAACTAATACCCTGATGAAGACAGCTTGTCTGTCGAAATGTTGGATATTAGGTTAAAAAAAATAATTGCATCTGAGCTCCTACAGTATGCGGCTCTCCTTTTTCTAATGTTAGATAGCTAACATTGAACCTGGTTGGTTAGCTACCTGCATATTCATTCAGGGTAGTAACGTTATGAGTTGCAATTATGGTTCATTGGTTAGCTAGCTAGCCAGCTAGCTACATGTCTTAACAAAAGACTCCACTATGCAAGTAAACATTTTGGGTGCATTTCTAAATTTGGTATGTCCATCCACTCCAATACCAGAGCACTCTTGTCTGAGTGTGCCAGAGTGCAGAATAGCTGCTGAATTTCCAAATGCTAAACACCCGTTGAATATGGCCGGTGTCAGTAATGTTGGCAAAAAAGCATAATTAAATTGTTGCCAGCAGCACAGTTCCAATCACCTACACTCTGGATAACATAAAAACAGACTAATTATGTAATTATGTTGAATGGCAAACAGTATGGCAAGTAGGAGTAAAGATGTGTTAAGCAACAGGACTTTGGGCAGTGGTTTTAAGCCCACACGTTGGTTCTCCCCTCTTTCCTTGCATATCCCTGTAAGTAGCAGTGTTAAGCAGGAGGCTGACAGGCCTGTCAGGAGGAATGGTGTGTGCAGCATGCAGGCTTCCTGCTGATAGTCACTCATCATAGAGGGTCACTGTGTACTGCTCTTATTGCTGTTTCCCATAGATAAGTGGGCCGAGAGGCTATCTGCAGCACAGAGTGCAATAGTATCATAATCTCAGTGACTCCCATTTCCCCAGTCAGTCTCTGCTATCACAACTGTTAGAGTCCAGTTCATTCAGATACCAGCTATTTACCTGTATTTCCCCTGGTGATGATTCTATAGATTACAGGGCTTTTTGAAACCTTTCCTTCATTGTTATCCTGCCTGATTGTAATATGAATGGTTCTCAGAAGAGCTGACCATCTTCTCCACACAGACACTCCAGCTGGTTGTCAATCAGTGCACTGTTGGTCTAATGTAATTTCACCAATAATGAGCATTGATATCGCCAGGGGCACCACTTTGGTTTTAGAAGTGGTGGGGAACATAACCTGGCGGGGGGTCTGCGGGACTTCCCCTGCATTTTTTGGGACATCTAAAGCTAATTTCCTGCATTTTCACACAATCGAATATGCTGTCTCTATTTAGAATAAAAAGTAAGAAAAAATGCCCACAGTCATAAAGCTACGTAAGATGTCATTATTAAATATGTTTGAGTGATTAATAAGACTCAACTAGATCTAGGATAATTCAATTACAAATATTGTGCTGCACCTTTAACCAATAGCCTAACAAATGAACAACTCTTGAAAAAATACAGACTTTTGTTTTTCTTTATTAAGACATCCTCTACATCGAATTTCAGACTGACCAGCCAGCCCGAACCCCCTGCACGACCGACCCCCACCAGTCCAGTCAATAGCTCAATTCTCTCTCAACACAATTTCCTTCCCAGTTCACACCATACTTTTTTTTATTCCCAAGTTAAAGGTTTAGAAACAAAAGAACTAAACAAAAAAAACACATATACATCAAATATTCATTAATGCACAGAAACAGCAAATCCTCTATAAAATTATTCTCATAGGACTAATAGTACTGTAGAGCTCTTTTTGCTTGGACACAATATAGCTGGTTCACGCCAACCCTGTCCCTAGGGGTCCACCACCCTGCAGTGCCCAAACCCAACACAACACATCCCACTCAGCTTACGGATCTTAGTGAAACATTATTAGGCCAAGACCAGAGTGACGGGAGACTCCCAGGGCCAGGACTGATCAGCCCAGTAGCTAGGAATTGCCTAAATAGGTATCTCCCCTGATGTGGGCATGTTTTCAATAGAGACACCCCTTTGTCATACTGTATTCTATATAAGGCATCCAGACCTTGTGAAAGTTGCCAAATCTTGTAATAAATCATATCTAGTGATACATAACTTGACATTGTGGGATGATAACCAACCTTCCAATTAACGGCAATGCCTTTTTTAGCCACTATAAATGCATGCCTACACAGTTTCATCACATAACAGTCTCCAGTATCATAATGTCCAAGCAAACTTAAACAGGTAGAAGGGAGAATCTGTAGACATGCTGACAGAATTCAGCCAACCTTCACAAGACCATAACATATGCAAATATGTCCCCTTTTGTGCTTTACACCTCCAGCAGAGGAATTCCATTTCTGAGTGTAAAAGTAATTCAGTTTCACTGTCATCTGATCCTGCTAAGACATGATGAGCATAGTGTTGTGTACTGACTGCACTAGAGTGTTGCATTCCCGCAGGACGCCTACGGCACCTGCGGATCCCGACAGAGATCGTAACGCTGTGGACGGCATTTTTCATGCTACGGGCAGATGAAAATATATTTGTTGTCCCACAGATAATTTGTAAACGGTCCTCTTTCTGCGTTGTATGCATTAGCCTACCTATTATATTTAAAACCACATATTTTGCACATTATTCACACACTCGTGAATTCGTGAGAGTTCAAATGCGCCCAGTATTTGAAATAGAGTAGGCTGCCTACATGGGCGAAGAATCACTTGGTATTTAACTTGAATATGAAATTAAATTTAATATTATTAGACTACAGTTCACTAGTGTCTGTAAATAAATATTAATAATGGAAAGAAGTGGAGGGTGCTCAACCAACGTGAATCGAAATACAATAAAAAAATGTAACCATGGGCACACATAGGTTAGGCTACTACGGTGAGCGAGTGTTGCACCTTTTCATATTCAATAAGTATTGATTACCTATGTATTTATTTATCTCTGCCTGACAAATCATCTTCTTGAAAGGTAAGCTATATCCTATTGGCCTATGCAAAACGGAGCCAGTGTTGCTGTCATCATTCTTGCTGCTTCCAGTTCAGTAGCCATACCTGCGAGATCAGGTGCGCATGTGGTCTCAGTTAAATAGAGTAGCCTATAGCCTATGCATGGGCAGAGAAGCATGGGGAAGTTATCTTTCCAAAGAAATATACTTCCTAAATAGGCCTACGACTAGGCTATAGTTTACTACGTTGCCTAGAAATAGGCCTAAATGTTGATCACCCATATTTCTCCATCAAAAAATATTCCCACTCCTAAAAGGTAGGCTATAAAAATATAGCCCAGTAATACAATATAAGGGCCATGTGAATCTCTGGTAATTTAATTAAATGTATTTTTGCACATTTTATATTGCCTATAGGGTGCTAAATTGCTGGGACCATGCCTTGCAAGTGAACTGTGTCACATACACCTAAAATAACATTGCGGGACTGCAGTTGGGTTTGGGACCAGTTCTTGTAGTAGCGGGTGAGAGTCGAACAGAAAGCCAACAGATGTGGGCTGGAGCAGGATGAAGAAATCAGTCCCTCGCAGACCTCTACTGTGCACCATGACAGTGACGCCTCTAACGTTAGAGCTGTTTATTGCTGTGTCAATGTGAAAAGTAGGGAATTAGCTTGGGAAACTGACAGATCAATAACGTTACATTGCCGTACTGACTAATACAACTCACATTGCACCGAAAAAATGGCAGAACATCAATCTTCAATCGTTTGACCGATGGTTTCATCGTTTTATTCAGGTCTAGTGTGATTGAGGCAAAAATAATAGCTAATGTTAGCAAACTTTTTGCCCGCTCTCTCTCGAATGGTACATCAACTGGCAAAAGCTAGTCAAGCTCATTTACTTCTGAATGGACAAAACTTTTTCCATATAAAAAACAGCTGTTAGCGATATGAGCTTGGCTATTATTACTATCTGACAGATGACAAGAGGCTAAATCTGACCTGGCTATGGTAGCTACTAACTAGCCTAGCTTATTAATTCCCCTCAGTCGAGAGGGGATGAAACATTAGCTAACGTTACATGTCAGTTACAATACTAGCTCAGTAATGCAAATAAACACTTGTTTTTTACTGTTAAGTTAACTTCTTGATACACCAATCCCTTTAGCGGGATCATTTTCATCATCACCTGAGCACCAAATTCAAATTAAATTACTAAAAATATTTAATTTTCATGAAATCACAAGTGCAATATAGCAAAACACAGTTTAGCTTGTTGTTAATCCACCTGGCGTGTCAGAGTTCAATACAGCTTTTCAGCGAAAGCATAACAAGCGTTTATGTAAGAACATCTCTCTCAGTAGACTAAATATTACAAACACTAGCAGCCAAGTAGATTGCTCACGAAAGTCAGAAAAGCAATAGATTAAATCGCTTACCTTTGATGATCTTCGGATGTTTGCACTCACGAGACTCCCAGTTACACATTAAATGTTCCTTTTGTTCCAAAAAACTATTTTTACATCCAAAATACCTCCATTTGTTTGGCGCGTGTTGTTCAGAAATCCACAGGCTCGAGCGGGCACGACATCGCAGACGAAATTCCAAATAGTATCCGTAATGTCCATAGAAACATGTCAAATGTTTTTTATAATCAATCCTCAGGTTGTTTTTACAATATATAATGGATAATATATCAACCGGGACTGTCGCTTTTTCAATAGGAGAGGGAGAGACAATGGCTGCCCCACTCTGTTGCGCAAGCAAAACTCTGAGAACACCCAGCTATCCACTGACGCGATGTTATCTTTCTCTGTTCATTTTCAAAATAAAAGCCTGAAACTATGTCTAAAGACTGTTGACACATTGAGGAAGCCATAGGAAAAGGACTCTGGTTGATATCATTTTAAATGGAGGCAAGGCATCCAATGGAACAGAGAGCTTTCAGGCAAAACAGCACCACCCGGTTTGATTTTCCTCAGGTTTTCACCTGCAATATCAGTTCTGTTATACTCACAGAAAATATTTTGACAGTTTTGGAAACTTTAGAGTGTTATCTATCCTAATCTGACAATTATATGCATTTTCTAGTTTCTGGGCCTGAGAAATAGACCGTTTCAAATGGGTACGTTTTTTAGCCAAAAACGAAAATCCTGCCCCCTACACTCAAGAAGTTAAACAGCGATTACCTTGCCATCTACGTCAATCAACTAATTAGTAGCCAGTTTCTGCTCTGCTTTCTTTGACAACGCGGTGAAAGAGCGCAACACATATGCATTGAACTGTGCTCAGCTCTTCTGTGCTGGTCTAGCCAGCCTTCCAGAAGTTTTGCCTTCATACAGGTTGCTCTATGGTGTCCGTGCAGTCCTAAATCCAGCTGGCTTTATACTCCAAACAGCCTACCGGACCGCTCGGAGGCGTCTGCATGGTCCTAAAACACACTTTTTTATATCACATTGCAGTTGGGGGAGGGACAACATTTTTATTTCAGAATGTGGGGGGGACATGACCCCCCCGTCCCCCATCCCCAGTGAAAGTTGCGCCCCTGGATATACCCTACCATGTCCTTGCAAATTGCTACTGAGCTTTTTGGAATCCATAGTGCTTCAATTGCACCAGACAGCACTGTTTAAAACTTTTGAAAATAGTTATCTCACCCTGGAGTTATTGGTATGGACAGGTAGGGCAGAGAGATCAAGATCAGAGCTGATCGTGAATGTATATAGTCATTCTGCTAAATGTTTGGTTGATGTTCCTGAATATAGCCGAGGTATGAATCTTTGATCTTGTAGCAGCTGTGCCTACAGTATTTAGACTGTAGCTTAAAAAAAAAAAAGTTTAACTAGGCAAGTTAGTTAAGAACACATTCTTATTTACAATGACAGCCTACTGGGAAACCTTGTTCAGGGGCAGAACAACAGATTTTTACCAGCTGGGGATTCGATCCAGCAACCTTTCGGTTACTGGCCCAATGCTCTAACCACGAATCTACCTGCCGCTCCTAAGCTTTGCTTAGTGGATATAGTTTAGATGTACTTCTGATGGTGATGATATAACCTTACATGCTAGACTAACGTACTCTTCCTTTAAAAGCCACTGGCCATTTCTTCTCAGTAAAAGTAGACATACATTGAGTGTAAAAAATATTAGGATCCATTATTTATGTCACCTGTTAAATCCACTTCAATCCGTGTAGATGAAGGGGAGGAGAGGTTAAATAATCATTTTGACTCCTTGAGAAAATTGAGACATGGATTGTGTGCCAGTCAGAGGGTGAATGAGTAAGACAAAATAATTAAGTGCCTTTGAATGGGGTATGGTCAAGAACAGCAACACTGCTGGGTTTTTTAAGCTCAGTAGTTTCCTGTATGTGTCAAGAATGGTCCACCACCCAAAGGACATCCAGCCAACTTGACACAACTATGGGAAGCATTGGAGTCAAAATGGTCAGCATCCCGATGGAAAGCTTTCGACACCTTGTATGCCCCGACTAATTGAGGCTGTTCTGAGGGCAAAAGTGGTGCAACTCAATATTAAGAAGTGTTCTTCAGTGTGTATCCTTCTCTGTGCATACATAGACACAGTATGTTACATAGACCTAGCTCGTTTAAAATGCATTACATAAACCGCAAAACAAATCTCTTTATTTACACCCAGAAAACAGAAGCGCACATATTCAGATCATATAAATTAATAACACCAGCATTTATGTTATTTTTTAAAATCTGCGTTCTCTCTGCCCCTTCAATTTAAGAGCAGATTTGTGTCAGTCATTTATGTAATCTTTTCAGACACTAATCTCTTTTTCATCATGATTGGAGATAAAGGAGGACAGATTAAATAGATTTTTGCTGGAGCCCAGTGTAAATGGATTGCTTCTGCCTTTCTGATCAGCCCAGTGTGTCTCAGGGTGTCCTCCTGGAGTTTAGAGTTAAGCACTGGATCCACTGGGGCAGAGACATCCGCTCATGTTATCTACGAGTTTTCTACTTGATTATAGCGATTGGGTTTTGTGATAACGAAGTAGTATACAATTAGATTAGAACGGCAGTGGTAACAACGACAGTGTTTGTTTTTTAATTTATCCACCGCAGTCTAATTTGTAATCAGTAATCCAATTTAATGTGCCACTGTTGTAATGTAATTGAATAATGTGGTAATCATACCATTTCTCAAGCATGGATGTTGCAGTGCATATTCATCACCTTCGATACACTCTTTCTAGAACCTTAAAGGGTTCTTTGGCTTTCCCCATAGGAGAACCCTTTGAAGAATCCTTTTTGGTTTCACGTAAAACCATATATACTTTTCCCCAAAGAGTTCTTCATGGAACCCCAAATATTTCTACCTGGAACTAAAAATGGTTCTTTCTACCTGTAACCAAAAAGGATTCTACTTTGGGGACAGCTGTTTTGGAACCCTTTTTTTTCCGAGGAGGGTACAAACCAAGATAACAGAAATGGATCAGTGTGAGACTTTATATAAATCCTCAAGATGCGTCCCATAAACCATCAAGTTCTTTCTTCAGACCTTTTATGTCCCATACATTATATTGTCTTGTTTATTCATCAAATGGTTCAGCTGCAATAGATTTACCAGGTCTGATTTTTAAAAGTGTTAATGATTGGATTGTTGTGCTATATTCAGGGTGTTAGCCACTAGCTAAACGTAAGAATGTAAATAGCTGTTTTTTATTCAGTATTTACCACAGCTATAAAGTTTCATGAATGACCCCTCTCGAAGTTGATTTCCTGGACTCTCTCTGCCTCCTCTCCTCTAACAGACAGTGAACAAAGAGGAAACACCTCCACCGAGTGAAACAGTAGGGACACTAGCAAGCCGGCTGGCTGTTCCTCAGTACATACGGTTGAAGTTGTAGGAGGGAGGGAGCCTCCTGTTGAAGTGTAATTGCAGAAAAACCTTGTGGAGCGTACTTCTCTCTGGGGCTCTGCTCTCATCCATGCGCCAGCTGCCTTGCAGGGACTCACTATCCCCACAGACAGACAGGACAGTAGAGGTGAGGGAGGAGCGGAATGGAGGGATGGAGAAGATGGAGAGGCAAAGGCCACGGAGTAGAGTTGCCCTGAAAAATATTTGTTATCATTAGGATTCCTTATGTTGCTCCGCCGTAATTACACCGAAGCCCTATCGAGCGACACAGCTGGTAGAGTTTCTAAACACGTATAGAGCTGCACCCTGAGACCTCTCGGCCCCTCAGTAGCCCCCCTGATATACCAACACACCAACGAGTCTGGGGGAGAGAGGCAACACATAATCAAGACGAGACCTTTTCTGTGTTGGGTCTTCTCTCAACACTCTCGGAGTCTTGCACAGGAGGGCAAGTGAGGAAGAAATATGTATCAGGGACATTGACTGCAATTAGCTTGGTGGCTCAACCTCACTGCTGCAGCTATCAACAGTGAATACATTATACGTTTTGTAAATCTGTCTATTAGGTTAGGGTTTCCCAACCCCCCACCCGGGTGCACGTTTTGGTTTTTGCCCTAACACTACACAGCTGATTCAAATAATCAAAGCTTGACGATGAGTTGGTTATTTGAACCAGCTGTGTAGTGCTAGGGAAAAAACATAACCTGCACCCAGGGGGGTGGGCCCCAGGACTGAGTTTGGGTAACACTGTCTTAGGTTAGTTAATGTTCACCATACCGATCACTCATTAGTAACCAGTTCTCAATAAGTGAGTACATTTTGTTACAGTGTTGGATGCAGCAGCATCCACATAGAAAACGGCAGATAGGTTGAGTTTGGGAAACAGAAACTCATGACTTTGTTTCTATTCTTGTTCTTCTCCACCTCTCCACATCACCTCAGATTAGTTGTTTTTTTAGGGGACAGGTGAAGAGTTTCCAGAGTTGGCCAAGAGCATCTGAACTATTTCAAGTCCGTTAAGGAGTGTTTCTGATCAAATAATGCCTGTCGGTTAGCTATCAGCTCTCTCCAGGCCACCTTGATCTCTCTGATACATTCTGTTCCCCTGCCCACTCGTCTACCTGGCCCCTTCTTTAGGGGTTACCATCTGGAACACTCCTGTTATACACTCCTCTCGACTCTCCAATCTCTCTTCAGACGGGCCACCTCCTGTTCCCCCTTCTGATTATACAGAGTCCGAATGGACAGAATGGAGAGGGGGGATCAGAGAGGAGAGAGAGAGAGGAGAAAGATAGCATAAGGGGTTTGAAGGGAATGAACCTTAGAATCTTTGAAGCTTTTCAGAGTCATGGAAACTGGATGTGGTTAATTTCACAAAGCATGGTTTGGAAAAGATTCCATTTTCAATGAGGTTGGAGTCAGCATCATTCAAAGCAGAAAGTAAAGGGGGATTTGTCACACAGGCTGCTTCTGAGGTCAAGGTACACTGATATCATCTCAATAACACACTGCGATTAGTCCTACTCTCCAGCACCGCACAGCTATCTTCCCTCTCTCTTTCTCCTTCTCTCTCTCCTCTTCACTCTCTTACTTCTCTCTCTCCTCTTCACTCTCTTACTTCTTCTCTCTCTATCTCGCTTTCCCTATTTCCCCCCTCTCTGGCTCTGCTATTTTTCTCTCTCCTCTCTTTCTCTCTCTTCCTGGCCTGATTTGACAAACACTCAGGGATATATTATTGGGAAACAGGGACCAATTAAAATGAAGGTATATCAGGCTCTCCTTCAGCTATGCTAGATACATCTGTGAGAAAATTGGGTTGAGCTATTAAAAGCTGAGTAAGTGGTCTGAATGGCATATTTCTGTGGATATATACAGTGCCTTCGGAAAATATTCAGACCCCTTGACTTTCAAAATGTTGTTACGTTACAGGCTTATTCTAAAATGGATTAAATAAAACATTTTCCTCAGCAATACTCAATAATGACAAAGCAAAACAGGTTTTAGTAGACTTTGCAAATATATATATATTTTTTAATTTAACAGAAATACCTTATTTACATAAGTATTCAGACCCTTTGCTATGAGACTCAAAATGTTGTATTTATTTATATATTTTTCCAGGTAAGTTGACTGAGAACACGTTCTCATTTACAGCAACGACCTGGGGAATAGTTACAGGAATGAGCCAATTGTAAACTGGGGATTATTAGGTGAACATGATGGTTTGAGGGCCAGATTGGGAATTTAGCCAAGTGCCATGGGATCTTTAATGACCTCAGAGAGTCAGGACACCCTACACAATGCCCTGGGGCAGTTGGATATTTTTTAGACCAGAGGAAAGAGTGCCTCCTACTTGCCCTCCAACACCACTTCCAGCAGCACCTGGTCTCCCATCCAGGGACTGACCAGGACCAACCCTGCTTAGCTTCAGAAGCAAGCCAGCAGTGGTATGCAGGGTGGTATGCTGCTGGCAATTGAGCTACGGTGCATCCTGTTTCCATTGATCATCATTGAGATGTTTCTACAACTTCACCTGTGGTAAATTCAATAGCTTGGACATGATTTGGAAAGGCACACACCTGTCTATGTAAGTTCCCACTGTTAGTTCATGTCAGAGCAAAAACCAAGCCATGAGGTCGAGGGAATTGTCCGTAGAGCTCCGAGATAGGATTGTGTCAAAGCACAGATCTGCGGAAGGGTACCAAAAAATATCTGCAGCATTGAAGGTCCACAAGAACACAGTGGCCTCCATCATTCTTAAATGGAAGAAGTTTGGAACCACAAAGACTCTTTCTAGAGCTGGCCGCCCGGCCAAACTGAGCAATCGGGGGAGAAGGGCCTTGGTCAGGGAGGGTTCTAGAGTTCCTCTGTGGAGATGGGAGAACCTTGCAGAAGGTCAACCATCTCTGCAGCACTCCATCAATCAGGCCTTTGTGGTAGAGTGGCCAGACGGAAGCCACTCCTCAACTTGGAGTTTGCCAAAGGCACCTAAAGACTCTCAGACTTTGAAAAACAACATTCTCTGGTCTGATGAAACCAAGATTGAACTCTTTGGCCTGAATGCCAAGCGTCACATCTAGAGGAAACCTGGCACCATCCCTACGGTGGTGTCAGCATCATGCTGAGTGGATGTTTTTCAGCGGCAGGGACTGGGAGACGAGTCAGGATCGAGGCAAAGATGAACGGAGCAAAGTACAGAGAGATCCTTGATGAAAACCTTCTCCAGAGCCCTCAGGATCTAAGACTGGTGGCGAAGGTTCACCTTCCAACAGGACAACGACTTTGGGACAAATCTTTGAATGTCCTTGAGTGGCCCAGCCAGAGCCCAGACTTGAACCCGATCAAACATCTCTGGAGAGACCTGAAAATAGCTTTGCAGCAACGCTCCCCATCCAACCTTACAGAGCTTGAGAGGATCTGTAGACGAGAATGGGAGAAACTCCCCAAATACAAGTGTGCTAAGCTTGTAGCGTCATACCTAAGAAGACTTGATGCTGTCATCGCTGCCAAAGGTGCTACAGCAAAGTTCAGAGTAAAGGTTTTGAATACTTATGTAAATGTGATATTTCAGTTGTTTTTTTAAATAAATTAGCAAGCATTTCTGAAAATGTGTTTTTGCCTTCTCATTATGGGGTATTGTGTGTAGATTAATGAGGGAATTTAAAAATAGTAATAATAATTTAGAATAAGGCTGTAACGTAACTAAATGTGGAGAAAGTCAAGGGGTCGGAATACTTTCCGAAGGCACTGTATGTTCATGTATTGCTGTTATGTAGAATAACATACTGACCTCAGCATTTTTCTTCTGGTGGAGATTAATTAAGCATTCATAGAATATTAAAACAATGCTATCTATATTTCCGGTCCTGCATTAAGTGACGTGCAGTTTATGAAAGCTTCATAAAGCCTTCCTAATGTCACGCCCTGGTCTTAGTATTCTGTGTTTTCTTTATTATTTTGGTTAGGCCAGGGTGTGACATGGGTTTATTTTGTGGTGTGTTTTTGTATTGGGGTTTTAGTAGGTATTGGGATTGTGGCTTAGTAGGGTTGTCTAGCATAGTCTATGGCTTTCTGAATTGGTTCTCAATCAGAGGCAGGTGATTATCGTTGTCTCTGATTGGGAACCATATTTAGGCAGCCATATTCTTTGAGTGTTTCGTGGGTGATTGTTCCTGTCTCTGTGTTTGTAGTCACCAGATAGGCTGTATAGGTTTTCACGTTACGTTTGTTGTTTTTGTATTGTTCGTTTTTCATCTTTATTAAACATGTATGAAAATTACCACGCTGCATTTTGGTCCGACTCTCCCTCGACGGAAGAAAACCGTAACACCTAAAGCCTTCATAAACATAAATGTGTTACAAATCATCTATACATTTATTTCATGCTTTATAGGATTTATAACTGTGTGACATAACCACCAATGTCAAATATGACATAAACATGTGCTTTATAAAGGGTGGGATAAGCACAGATTAATAAATTAAGGCTTTATAAATCATATTAAATTGAGGATTCATAAAGCATGTATAACCCTGTAATGCATTTTGGTTGAGCATTGCAACGCCAGGAAAGTGGGTTCGATTCCCAAGACCACCCGTACATACAAATGTATTAATGCATGTCGCTTTGGAATAAAGTGTCTGGTAAATTGTATATATCATATTACTTTAAAACATTTCTAGGATGGGCAAACCTCTATCCCTCTTGGGTACATAGTCAATATTGGACCTGACCTCAACCTTCCCTAAAATGCTGTAAGATGACACACACTCTAAAGTGTGTCTGGTATTATTTTATTTTTGATTGTGTATGTGCCCTTTAATTCAGTGGGTATACCCTGCAATATTGTTTGGTTAGTGGGGTTTTTGTAGTGCAGTAAGCACACGTGGTAATTATGTATTCCATATACAGTGAACCGCATTGTGGCCACCAATGGAAATGGTGGAGTAAAATGCCAGCAACACTCCGTATTATTCAGAGCCCCACTAAATGACACCATATAGATTCTACTGAGTATTCCCTATAATACTTTTAATGAGGCACCTATAGAATAGTTCTCTCTCAGCCAATATGTATTCCATATACAGTGATTTGCACTGGGGGCATTTATTTGACCTTGGAACATGTTTTAAAACACACATGTAATGCAAATGTCACTTAAATAGGAACACATATGAATAATTGTTCATGTTTAGTCAATTATGTTTCATATATCATGAATAACTACAGGTTATTGACACATTTCTACTATTCAGGTCTTGGTGGTGTAGCAGACTGGTGTTATATTATTCTTAACGATTTCGCACAAACCGGAAAAAAATGCAACAATATGTCTGTGAAACTATATATTCACCGTATTATGAATGAATTGTGGTTTATTTGGTAGCATTTCGTAGTGTGACTGATTTTACTAATTGCATTAGTACTGTACAAAGTGTGAGGTGCGCTATTTGATAGATTCCCCCGCTCCCCCTACCTCGGGCTTCCAATGGGGAGACCTGAGGTCAACCTACCCCCCCACCCCCCTCCCCATCTCATACTTCTGATTGGGAGACCTTCCTAGGCAGTAGCCTGCCTAGCTCACAAACTAGAATCAGGGCGCCCACTCCGACAAGGTTAATTGACCCACAGTCCCACACTGTGACATGATAACACTGATGTGCAAATGAGAGATAGAAACCGATCACACAAATGTCACATTCCAATTTTATTTTTGTGCGGGCGCCCCGTGCCGCCCCCAGCAAGATGCCGCCTATACCTATATCCGCCACTGGGTGTGACCACCTGTGTAAAGTATTGGTCAGTGTCACAAGTTAACACAGTCAAAAAGTCATAATTATGGCTAAACCCTGCCCGTTTCCACAATTTCTCTTTAAAATGTATTTTAAAACCAACCCTAACTTCTGAAGATTAAGATTGATGTGTTGGTCCACCAGACCATTTGGGCAGAAGTGTCTGGGAAGGAGATTAGGTGTAATGGGACTAACATTACTTCACTTTAGAGCGTGTGCCATCCTTCAGCACAACAGGTCACCCTTTATAAAGCACGTCTATCATGTTCAACATAGTGAGTTATGTCACATGTGACATTGGTGATTATATCACACAGTTATGCCACATTTATAAATCATGAAATACGGTTGTAGATGCATTGTATCACATTTATTTTGTGCTTATGAAGGCATTATGAAGGATTTATAAACGAATGAACGTTATTTAAAGCAGGACGATATTTTGTAAGACTGAACTGTCAAGTCCACTCTCTTGATTTTGTTTGTAAAATGTGATGGTTGCCACCAATCGGTTGATTTATTGGATGTGATGCGGCATGGAGTAGTGTTCACAGCTCAGACTGAGTCAAGGGTTAACGATTGCTGTTTGACGGTGCCTCTGGGGCCCTGTTCCTCTGACTCTGATCAATAGTCATGTTAATAAACATTGCCAATAGCTGACACGTTGCTTCTTTCCCATGCAGAGAGAATTTCTCTATTGATTCCAGCACTTTCATTTTAATTCCACTGTTTCTGACAAAGGAAGCTAAATGCATCTGGCATTGACCCTGACAAACCATGGCAAGATGAAGAGGGAAATGTCAGTGTGTTTGTCAGTGATGTACGCCTCCCCATTCAGCTAACACATTAATAGTGGAGACAGGCAATACATTTCGCCAAGACTCCAGCTGGAGTAACTTTTAAGCCTTTTCTCTAACAAACAGTCCAGGAACTCCTGCGTTTGCAAATACACACCATCGATACCTCTTCCGTAAAACAAGATCACATGCAGAGTCCCATAAGGAGCCACAGTAACAGCCTACCGACTACGTTTGACCACACTGACCACTTCTGAGGGAGACCTTGTACTATTGAATAATGTATGGACACGTTCTCCCTCCAGTCCTGGTCCAGTTGTACCTCCACCCACCCACCCACCCACCCCCTCCCCACAGCAGAGCAGGTCATATTGACTGGGGACTGAGGAACGAAGCCAGCTCCTGTAATGTAGGCTCTGAGAGCAATGGTGACTTTAATGAACTTGAGATGAGATGAGGATAATCTTTCATCCTGTGCCTTGGGCCAGGGGGAAGGGTGGCAGGACCAGGGCCGGCCCTAGCTTTTTGACTCTTTTTCGAGATTTGGTGGGTAAAACATTTTAGAACTATTAAAGTTAATTTCTTGCAATTCTACACATTTTGCCATGTGGGCTGAGGGCCCCCTAGCGGCTGGGGGCCCCAAGTGCCTGTTTGTGTCGCTTATTGCGCAGGGCCGGCCCTGGGTAGGACATAAAGGAGGGTTGTTTGGTCCTGATGAGCTTTTTAGGGTGTCAGGCCTGGGCTGAGATGAGTTTTCATCGGTCCGTCCCCTCCCCAGAGGAATGCTTTCAGGTGACACTAATTGCTCCTCCAACCTAGCTAGCTGTCATAAAAAAAGAGAAAAGTGTCTGTGAGAATACTCTGCCCTCCATCTCTGTCAGCTCTGCAGGAACATCATGAGGCGTGATGAAGAAGGACGAGGAGAAGCAAATGCAGGGAAATAAGCAGAGAAATCACAAATGCATGTATTAAAGTCATGCAAATGTTTGGGCCTGAGCGGCATCTCGGGAAGCAGAAGTCCATTACTCATAGCAGAAATCGAATATGTCCCGCAACTATATATTTTTTAATATGTAGATGGTCTTTAACCTATGTCCCGGCTGAAAAAGACAGTGAGACAACATAGACTTTAATTTAACTAGGCAAGTCAGTTAAGAACAAATTCTTACAATGACGGCCTACCCCGGCCAAACCCGGACGACGCTGGGTCAAACCCGGACGACGCTGGGCCAAACCCGGACGACGCTGGGCCAAACCCGGACGACGCTGGGCCAATTGTGCGCCGCCCTATGGGTCTCCCAATCACAGCCAGATGTGATACAGCCTGGATATGTTCCAGGGACTGTAGTGACACCTGTTGCACTGAGATGCAGTGCCTTAGAACACTGCGCCACTCGGGAGGCCCTTAAGAGTGTACCTAATGTTGGGGATGTCATTCTAAGTGTAAATTCAGTTAATTTATTAACGTGTGCCCTGTCAACCACTCACCAATCCTGGGTTTCATTTGTTAGTCCATTTCAAACTCCACCATTTCAAGTTTGCCACCTGTAAGCACTGAGCTACAATAACAATGGGCAAGGTTGCTATTGTCCAGGGTTTCTGCTATTGACTGCAATGCAGACTTGTGTTTAATAGAAACAACACTGGCTCTGGTCTTTACAGTCTACTTCTCTACCTTGTGTTATTTGGCTAATTATTCAGCCATTGTTGTTTGAGACAGACCTGTTTTTCTGAATGAGGGAAATGAATGTGTTGTTAATGAAGAGGTGACTATTCAATCCAGATAACCAAGCAGACAATGAGCACGGTTATATGCACACAATAATACGATTATTGTGGATAGTCAGGTTAATATAATAGTTTGTTTATAACTTTTACATGCTTTGCAGAAGAACGATTTCACTAATAATCCTGTTTACATCTGAAATCAGGCTACTGATGGGACTTCTGATACACTGTTTGCCGAAAATCGGCAATCAAACTAAACATTCTACCACAGCAAAGACTATTTGAGTTCGGACATATAACGTTTGAATGCGAATACTATTTATAAAATGTATATTTCAGTTTTTACGAACTCACTTCACTTGCGCATAAGACGCAAGCTTGCGCTACCCGGTCCTGGCACAGATCAAATACACCACTGGAATTAAGCTGTTTACATGTCCTAATAATTTGAAATGTTGTTCCGAAAACCAGATGTTTGTGACCTTACACAGATTAAGATAAGCAGAGTAAGGTGTTTACATGAATCAAATCAAATTAATTTATATAGCCCTTCTTACGTCAGCTGATATATCAAAGTGCTGTACAGAAACCCAGCCTAAAACCCCATACAGCAAGCAATGCAGGTGTAGAAGCACGGTGGCTAGGAAAAACTTCCTAGAAAGGCCAAAACCTAGGTATCAGGCGCATCGGTAGTAGGTACCAGGCACACCGGTTTGAGTGTGACAAGAACTGCAACGCTGCTGGGGTTTTCACACTCAACAGTTTCCCATGTGTATCAAGAATGGTCCACCTCCCAAAGGATATCCAGCCAACTTGACAGAATTGTGGGAAGCATTGGAGTCAACCTGGGCCAGCATTCCTATGGAATGCTTTCAACACCTTGTAGAGTCCATACCCCAATGAATTGAGGCTGTTCTGAGGGCAAAAGGGGTGCAAACTCAATATTAGGAAGGTGTTCTTAATGTTTTGTGCATTCAATGTAGTTTCCATTTCATGCTTATGCATCTCTTTGTGGAAATGTCTGGAGGTGCTCACAAATAATAATAATAGTGAGTGAGTGAGTGAGTGAGTGAGTGAGTGAGTGAGTGAGTGAGTGAGTGAATGGGTGAGTGAGTGAGTGAGTGAGTGAGTGAGTGAGTGAGTGAATGAGGATGGTGAGTGAGTGAGTGAGTGTGAGTGGTGGTGTGAGTGGTGTGGTGGAGTGAGTGAGTGAGTGAGTGAGTGAGAATGGGTGAGTGTGTGAGAATGGGTGAGTGAGTGGGAATGGGTGAGTGGTGAGTGGTGGTGGTGGTGGTGAGTGGTGAGTGGTGAGTGAGTGGGTGAGTGAGTGAGTGAGTGAGTGGTGAGTGAGTGGTGGTGAGTGAGTGAGTGAGTGAGTGAGTGAGAATGGGTGAGTGGGTAAGTGGGTGAGTGGGTAAGTGGGTAAGTGGGTGAGTGATTGAGAATGGGTAAGTGGGTGAGTGAGTGGGTAAGTGGGTGAGTGAGTGAGAATGAGTAAGTGGGTGAGTGGGTACGTGAGTGAGTGAGTGAGTGAGTGAGTGAGTGAGTGAGTGAGTGAGTGAGTGAGTGAGTGAGTGAGTGAGTGAGTGAGAATGGGTGAGTGGGTAAGTGGGTGAGTGAGTGACACCTTGCAATTTGGACAATGTTGGATGAGCAGACCACCCAGACTGTCAGAATGCATTCAATTATGCCTGTACAGCATTCTCCTCTCCAGTCATGTTCAGGAAGAAACACAGTATCTGCAGGTGGTAAGCAGTTTCAGCATTTTGATGAGAACCCTGCTGTTGGTGAATATAATGACGTTTACTTCTGTAGCTTAAGACCTACATTTATCAGGCCTCACCCATTTAGTTTGCACAGGGACCTATCCTGCACCAGCCAATGGCTCCTCAGAGACATTTTGTATTTTC